>NW_026610978.1:0-140578 GCF_029499605.1 Hyla sarda
CGGTCAATGGGAAAAGGCGCTTATCTGCAATCTAGGTGTTTCTGCGTGCTGCGCCCGCCCAAAGAGTGCCCGGGTGAAAACGACAACGCAGGCATGTCGGGTGCCACTGTCTGCACCAGCACAGCAAGTTTTGAGCAAATATCTCCTTCCGTTCGGCCGCAATGGCAAGAAGCTTGTGCATCTTGTCTGTTCGTCGCGGTCAATGGGAAAAGGCGCTTATCTGCAATCTAGGTGTTTCTGCGTGCTGCGCCCGCCCAAAGAGTGCCCGGGTGAAAACGACAACGCAGGCATGTCGGGTGCCACTGTCTGCACCAGCACAGCAAGTTTTGAGCAAATATCTCCTTCCGTTCGGCCGCAATGGCAAGAAGCTTGTGCATCTTCTCTGTTCGTCGCGGTCAATGGGAAAAGGCGCTTATCTGCAATCTAGGTGTTTCTGTGTGCTGCGCACGCCCAAAGAGTGCCCGGGTTAAATCGACAACGCAGGCATGTCGGGTGCCACTGTCTGCACCAGCACAGCAAGTTTTGAGCAAATATCTCCTTCCGTTCGGCCTCAATGGTAAGAAGCTTGTGCATCTTCTCTGTTCGTCGCGGTCAATGGGAAAAGGCGCTTATCTGCAATCTAGGTGTTTCTGCGTGCTAAGCCCGCCCAAAGAGTGCCCGGGTGAAAACGACAACGCAGGCATGTCGGGTGCCACTGTCTGCACCAGCACAGCAAGTTTTGAGCAAATATCTCCTTCCGTTCGGCCGCAATGGCAAGAAGCTTGTGCATCTTGTCTGTTCGTCGCGGTCAATGGGAAAAGGCGCTTATCTGCAATCTAGGTGTTTCTGCGTGCTGCGCCCGCCCAAAGAGTGCCCGGGTGAAAACGACAACGCAGGCATGTCGGGTGCCCCTGTCTGCACCAGCACAGCAGTTTTTGAGCAAATATCTCCTTCCATTCGGCCGCAATGGCAAGAAGCTTGTGCATCCTCTCTGTTCGTCGCGGTCAATGGGAAAAGGCGCTTATCTGCAATCTAGGTGTTTCTGCGTGCTGCGCCCGCCCAAAGAGTGCCCGGGTGAAAACGACAACGCAGGCATGTCGGGTGCCACTGTCTGCACCAGCACAGCAAGTTTTGAGCAAATATCTCCTTCCGTTCGGCCGCAATGGCAAGAAGCTTGTGCATCTTGTCTGTTCGTCGCGGTCAATGGGAAAAGGCGCTTATCTGCAATCTAGGTGTTTCTGCGTGCTGCGCCCGCCCAAAGAGTGCCCGGGTGAAAACGACAACGCAGGCATGTCGGGTGCCCCTGTCTGCACCAGCACAGCAATTTTTGAGCAAATATCTCCTTCCATTCGGCCGCAATGGCAAGAAGCTTGTGCATCCTCTCTGTTCGTCGCGGTCAATGGGAAAAGGCGCTTATCTGCAATCTAGGTGTTTCTGCGTGCTGCGCCCGCCCAAAGAGTGTCCGGGTGAAAACGACAACGCAGGCATGTCGGGTGCCACTGTCTGCACCAGCACAGCAAGTTTTGAGCAAATATCTCCTTCCGTTCGGCCGCAATGGCAAGAAGCTTGTGCATCTTCTCTGTTCGTCGCGGTCAATGGGAAAAGGCGCTTATCTGCAATCTAGGTGTTTCTGCGTGCTGCGCCCGCCCAAAGAGTGTCCGGGTGAAAATGACAACGCAGGCATGTCGGGTGCCACTGTCTGCACCAGCACAGCAAGTTTTGAGCAAATATCTCCTTCCGTTCGGCCGCAATGGCAAGAAGCTTGTGCATCTTCTCTGTTCGTCGCAGTCAATGGGAAAAGGCGCTTATCTGCAATCTAGGTGTTTCTGCGTGCTGCGCCCGCCCAAACAGTGCCCGGGTGAAAACGACAACGCAGGCATGTCGGGTGCCACTGTCTGCACCAGCACAGCAAGTTTTGAGCAAATATCTCCTTCCGTTCGGCCGCAATGGCAAGAAGCTTGTGCATCCTCTCTGTTCGTCGCGGTCAATGGGAAAAGGCGCTTATCTGCAATCTAGGTGTTTCTGCGTGCTGCGCCCGCCCAAAGAGTGCCCGGGTGAAAACGACAACGCAGGCATGTCGGGTGCCACTGTCTGCACCAGCACAGCAAGTTTTGAGCAAATATCTCCTTCCGTTCGGCCGCAATGGCAAGAAGCTTGTGCATCTTCTCTGTTCGTCGCGGTCAATGGGAAAAGGCGCTTATCTGCCATTTAGGTGTTTCTGCGTGCTGCGCCCGCCCAAAGAGTGCCCGGGTGAAAACGACAACGCAGGCATGTCGGGTGCCACTGTCTGCACCAACATAGCAAGTTTTGAGCAAATATCTCCTTCCATTCGGCCGCAATGGCAAGAAGCTTGTGCATCTTCTCTGTTCGTCGCGGTCAATGGGAAAAGGCGCTTATCTGCAATCTAGGTGTTTCTGCGTGCTGCGCCCGCCCAAAGAGTGCCCGGGTGAAAACGACAACGCAGGCATGTCGGGTGCCACTGTCTGCACCAGCATAGCAAGTTTAGAGCAAATATCTCCTTCCGTTTGGCCTCAATGGTAAGAAGCTTGTGCATCTTCTCTGTTCGTCGCGGTCAATGGGAAAAGGCGCTTATCTGCAATCTAGGTGTTTCTGCGTGCTGCACCCGCCCAAAGAGTGCCCGGGTGAAAACGACAACGCAGGCATGTCGGATGCCACTGTCTGCACCAGCACAGCACGTTTTGAGCAAATATCTCCTTCCGTTCGGCCTCAATGGTAAGAAGCTTGTGCATCTTCTCTGTTCGTCGCGGTCAATGGGAAAAGGCGCTTATCTGCAATCTAGGTTTTTTCGCGTGCTGCACCCGCCCAAAGAGTGCCCGGGTGAAAACGACAACGCAGGCATGTCGGGTGCCACTGTCTGCACCAGCACGGCAAGTTTTGAGCAAATATCTCCTTCCGTTCGGCCTCAAAGGTAAGAAGCTTGTGCATCTTCTCTGTTCGTCGCGGTCAATGGGAAAAGGCACTTATCTGCAATCTAGGTGTTTCTGCGTGCTGCGCCCGCCCAAAGAGTGCCCGGGTGAAAACGACAACGCAGGCATGTCGGGTGCCCCTGTCTGCACCAGCACAGCAAGTTTTGAGCAAATATCTCCTTCCATTCGGCCGCAATGGCAAGAAGCTTGTGCATCCTCTCTGTTCGTCGCGGTCAATGGGAAAAGGCGCTTATCTGCAATCTAGGTGTTTCTGCGTGCTGCGCCCGCCCAAAAAGTGCCCGGGTAAAAACGACAACGCAGGCATGTCGGGTGCCACTGTCTGCACCAGCACAGCAAGTTTTGAGCAAATATCTCCTTCCGTTCGGCCGCAATGGCAAGAAGCTTGTACATCTTCTCTGTTCGTTGCGGTCAATGGAAAAGGCGCTTATCTGCAATCTAGGTGTTTCTGCGTGCTGCGCCCGCCCAAAGAGTGCCCGGGTGAAAACGACAACGCAGGCATGTCGGGTGCCACTGTCTGCACCAGCACAGCAAGTTTTGAGCAAATATCTCCTTCCGTTCGGCCGCAATGGCAAGAAGCTTGTGCATCTTCTCTGTTCGTCGCGGTCAATGGGAAAAGGCGCTTATCTGCAATCTAGGTGTTTCCGCGTGCTGCACCCGCCCAAAGAGTGCCCGGGTGAAAACGACAACGCAGGCATGTCGGGTGCCACTGTCTGCACCAGCACAGCAAGTTTTGAGCAAATATCTCCTTCCGTTCGGCCGCAATGGCAAGAAGCTTGTGCATCCTCTCTGTTCGTCGCGGTCTATGGGAAAAGGCGCTTATCTGCAATCTAGGTGTTTCTGCGTGCTGCGCCCGCCCAAAGAGTACCCGGGTGAAAACGACAACGCAGGCATGTCGGGTGCCACTGTCTGCACCAGCACAGCAAGTTTTGAGCAAATATCTCCTTCCGTTCGGCCGCAATGGCAAGAAGCTTGTGCATCTTGTCTGTTCGTCGCGGTCAATGGAAAAGGTGCTTATCTGCAATCTAGGTGTTTCTGCGTGCTGCGCCCGCCCAAAGAGTGCCCGGGTGAAAACGACAACGCAGGCATGTCGGGTGCCCCTGTCTGCACCAGCACAGCAATTTTTGAGCAAATATCTCCTTCCATTCGGCCGCAATGGCAAGAAGCTTGTGCATCCTCTCTGTTCGTCGCGGTCAATGGGAAAAGGCGCTTATCTGCAATCTAGCTGTTTCTGCGTGCTGCGCCCGCCCAAAGAGTGCCCGGGTGAAAACGACAACGCAGGCATGTCGGGTGCCACTGTCTGCACCAGCACAGCAAGTTTTGAGCAAATATCTCCTTCCGTTCGGCCGCAATGGCAAGAAGCTTGTGCATCTTCTCTGTTCGTCGCGGTCAATGGGAAAAGGCGCTTATCTGCAATCTAGGTGTTTCTGCGTGCTGCGCCCGCCCAAAGAGTGCCCGGGTGAAAACGACAACGCAGGCATGTCGGGTGCCACTGTCTGCACCAGCACAGCAAGTTTTGAGCAAATATCTCCTTCCGTTCGGCCGCAATGGCAAGAAGCTTGTGCATCCTCTCTGTTCGTCGCGGTCAATGGGAAAAGGCGCTTATCTGCAATCTAGGTGTTTCTGCGTGCTGCGCCCGCCCAAAGAGTGCCCGGGTGAAAACGACAACGCAGGCATGTCGGGTGCCACTGTCTGCACCAGCACAGCAAGTTTTGAGCAAATATCTCCTTCCGTTCGGCCGCAATGGCAAGAAGCTTGTGCATCTTCTCTGTTCGTCGAGGTCAATGGGAAAAGGCGCTTATCTGCAATCTAGGTGTTTCTGCGTGCTGCGCCCGCCCAAAGAGTGCCCGGGTGAAAACGACAACGCAGGCATGTCGGGTGCCCCTGTCTGCACCAGCACAGCAATTTTTGAGGAAATATCTCCTTCCATTCGGCCGCAATGGCAAGAAGCTTGTGCATCCTCTCTGTTCGTCGCGGTCAATGGGAAAAGGCGCTTATCTGCAATCTAGGTGTTTCTGCGTGCTGCGCCCGCCCAAAAAGTGCCCGGGTGAAAACGACAATGCAGGCATGTCGGGTGCCACTGTCTGCACCAGCACAGCAAGTTTTGAGCAAATATCTCCTTCCGTTCGGCCGCAATGGCAAGAAGCTTGTGCATCTTCTCTGTTCGTCGTGGTCAATTGGAAAAGGCGCTTATCTGCAATCTAGGTGTTTCTGCGTGCTGCACCCGCCCAAAGAGTGCCCGGGTGAAAACGACAACGCAGGCATGTCGGGTGCCACTGTCTGCACTAGCACAGCAAGTTTTGAGCAAATATCTCCTTCCGTTCGGCCGCAATGGCAAGAAGCTTGTGCATCTTCTCTGTTCGTCGCGGTCAATGGGAAAAGGCGCTTATCTGCAATCTAGGTGTTTCTGCGTGCTGCGCCCGCCCAAAGAGTGCCCGGGTGAAAACGACAACGCAGGCATGTCGGGTGCCACTGTCTGCACCAGCACAGCAAGTTTTGAGCAAATATCTCCTTCCGTTCGGCCTCAATGGTAAGAAGCTTGTGCATCTTCTCTGTTCGTCGCGGTCAATGGGAAAAGGCGCTTATCTGCAATCTAGGTGTTTCTGCGTGCTGCGCCCGCCCAAAGAGTGCCCGGGTGAAAACGACAACGCAGGCATGTCGGGTGCCACTGTCTGCACTAGCACAGCAAGTTTTGAGCAAATATCTCCTTCCGTTCGGCCGCAATGGCAAGAAGCTTGTGCATCCTCTCTGTTCGTCGCGGTCAATGGGAAAAGGCGCTTATCTGCAATCTAGGTGTTTCTGCGTGCTGCGCCTGCCCAAAGAGTGCCCGGGTGAAAACGACAACGCAGGCATGTCGGGTGCCACTGTCTGCACCAGCACAGCAAGTTTGAGCAAATATCTCCTTCCGTTCGGCCGCAATGGCAAGAAGCTTGTGCATCTTCTCTGTTCGTCGCGGTCAATGGGAAAAGGCGCTTATCTGCAATCTAGGTGTTTCTGCGTGCTGCACCCGCCCAAAGAGTGCCCGGGTGAAAACAACAACGCAGGCATGTCGGGTGCCACTGTCTACACCAGCACAGCAAGTTTTGAGCAAATATCTCCATCCGTTCGGCCGCAATGGCAAGAAGCTTGTGCATCTTCTCTGTTCGTCGCGGTCAATGGGAAAAGGCGCTTATCTGCAATCTAGGTGTTTCTGCGTGCTGCGCCCGCCCAAAGAGTGTCCGGGTGAAAACGACAACGCAGGCATGTCGGGTGCCACTGTCTGCACCAACAAAGCAAGTTTTGAGCAAATATCTCCTTCCGTTCGGCCACAATGGCAAGAAGCTCGTGCATCTTCTCTGTTCGTCGCGGTCAATGGGAAAAGGCGCTTATCTGCAATCTAGGTGTTTCTGCGTGCTGCACCCGCCCAAACAGTGCCCGGGTGAAAACGACAACGCAGGCATGTCGGGTGCCACTGTCTGCACCAGCACAGCAAGTTTTGAGCAAATATCTCCTTCCGTTCGGCCGCAATGGCAAGAAGCTTGTGCATCTTCTCTGTTCGTCGTGGTCAATGGGAAAAGGCGCTTATCTGCAATCTAGGTGTTTCTGCGTGCTGCGCCCGCCCAAAGAGTGCCCGGGTGAAAACGACAACGCAGGCATGTCGGGTGCCACTGTCTGCACCAGCACAGCAAGTTTTGAGCAAATATCTCCTTCCGTTCGGCCGCAATGGCAAGAAGCTTGTGCATCTTCTATGTTCGTCGCGGTCAATGGGAAAAGGCGCTTATCTGCAATCTAGGTGTTTCTGCGTGCTGCGCCCGCCCAAAGAGTGCCCGGGTGAAAACGACAACGCAGGCATATCGGGTGCCCCTGTCTGCACCAGCACAGCAATTTTTGAGGAAATATCTCCTTCCATTCGGCCGCAATGGCAAGAAGCTTGTGCATCCTCTCTGTTCGTCGCGGTCAATGGGAAAAGGCGCTTATCTGCAATCTAGGTGTTTCTGCGTGCTGCGCCCGCCCAAAGAGTGCCCGGGTGAAAACGACAACGCAGGCATGTCGGGTGCCACTGTCTGCACTAGCACAGCAAGTTTTGAGCAAATATCTCCTTCCGTTCGGCCGCAATGGCAAGAAGCTTGTGCATCTTCTCTGTTCGTCGCGGTCAATGGGAAAAGGCGCTTATCTGCAATCTAGGTGTTTCTGCGTGCTGCACCCGCCCAAAGAGTGCCCGGGTGAAAACGACAACGCAGGCATGTCGGGTGCCACTGTCTACACCAGCACAGCAATTTTTGAGCAAATATCTCCTTCCATTCGGCCGCAATGGCAAGAAGCTTGTGCATCCTCTTTGTTCGTCGCGGTCAATGGGAAAAGGCGCTTATCTGCAATCTAGGTGTTTCTGCGTGCTGCACCCGCCCAAAGAGTGCCCGGGTGAAAACGACAACGCAGGCATGTCGGGTGCCACTGTCTGCACTAGTACAGCAAGTTTTGAGCAAATATCACCTTCCGTTCGGCCGCAATGGCAAGAAGCTTGTGCATCTTCTCTGTTCGTCGCGGTCAATGGGAAAAGGCGCTTATCTGCAATCTAGGTGTTTCTGCGTGCTGCGCCCGCCCAAAGAGTGCCCGGGTGAAAACGACAACGCAGGCATGTCGGGTGCCACTGTCTGCACCAGCACAGCAAGTTTTGAGCAAATATCTCCTTCCGTTCGGCCGCAATGGCAAGAAGCTTGTGCATCTTCTCTGTTCGTCGCGGTCAATGGGAAAAGGCGCTTATCTGCAATCTAGGTGTTTCTGCGTGCTGCGCCCGCCCAAAGAGTGCCCGGGTTAAATCGACAACGCAGGCATGTCGGGTGCCACTGTCTGCACCAGCACAGCAAGTTTTGAGCAAATATCTCCTTCTGTTCGGCCTCAATGGTAAGAAGCTTGTGCATCTTCTCTGTTCGTCGCGGTCAATGGGAAAAGGCGCTTATCTGCAATCTAGGTGTTTCTGCGTGCTGCGCCCGCCCAAAGAGTGCCCGGGTGAAAACGACAACGCAGGCATGTCGGGTGCCACTGTCTGCACCAGCACAGCAAGTTTTGAGCAAATATCTCCTTCCGTTCGGCCGCAATGGCAAGAAGCTTGTGCATCTTCTCTGTTCGTCGCGGTCAATGGGAAAAGGCGCTTATCTGCAATCTAGGTGTTTCTGCGTGCTGCGCCCGCCCAAAAAGTGCCCGGGTGAAAACGACAACGCAGGCATGTCGGGTGCCACTGTCTGCACCAGCAAAGCAAGTTTTGAGCAAATATCTCCTTCCGTTCGGCGGCAATGGCAAGAAGCTTGTGCATCTTCTCTGTTCGTCGCGGTCAATGGGAAAAGGCGCTTATCTGCAATCTAGGTGTTTCTGCGTGCTGCGCCCGCCCAAAGAGTGCCCGGGTGAAAACGACAACGCAGGCATGTCGGGTGCCACTGTCTGCACCAGCACAGCAAGTTTTGACCAAATATCTCCTTCCGTTCGGCCGCAATGGCAAGAAGCTTGTGCATCTTCTCTGTTCGTCGCGGTCAATGGGAAAAGGCGCTTATCTGCAATCTAGGTGTTTCTGCGTGCTGCGCCCGCCCAAAGAGTGCACGGGTGAAAACGACAACGCAGGCATGTCGGGTGCCACTGTCTGCACCAGCACAGCAAGTTTTGAGCAAATATCTCCTTCCGTTCGGCCGCAATGGCAAGAAGCCTGTGCATCTTCTCTGTTCGTCGCGGTCAATGGGAAAAGGCGCTTATCTGCAATCTAGGTGTTTCTGCGTGCTGCGCCCGCCCAAAAAGTGCCCGGGTGAAAACGACAACGCAGGCATGTCGGGTGCCACTGTCTGCACCAACACAGCAAGTTTTGAGCAAATATCTCCTTCCGTTCGGCCGCAATGGCAAGAAGCTTGTGCATCTTCTCTGTTCGTCGTGGTCAATGGGAAAAGGCGCTTATCTGCAATCTAGGTGTTTCTGCGTGCTGCGCCTGCCCAAAGAGTGCCCGGGTGAAAACGACAACGCAGGCTTGTCGGATGCCACTGTCTGCACCAGCACAGCAAGTTTTGAGCAAATATCTCCTTCCGTTCGGCCGCAATGGCAAGAAGCTTGTGCATCTTCTCTGTTCGTCGCGGTCAATGGGAAAAGGCGCTTATCTGCAATCTAGGTGTTTCTGCGTGCTGCACCCGCCCAAAGAGTGCCCGGGTGAAAACGACAACGCAGGCATGTCGGGTGCCACTGTCTGCACCAGCACAGCAATTTTTGAGCAAATATCTCCTTCCATTCGGCCGCAATGGCAAGAAGCTTGTGCATCCTCTCTGTTCGTCGCGGTCAATGGGAAAAGGCGCTTATCTGCAATCTAGGTGTTTCTGCGTGCTGCGCCCGCCCAAAGAGTGCCCGGGTTAAATCGACAACGCAGGCATGTCAGGTGCCACTGTCTGCACCAGCACAGCTAGTTTTGAGCAAATATCTCCTTCCGTTCGGCCTCAATCGTAAGAAGCTTGTGCATCTTCTCTGTTCGTCGCGGTCAATGGGAAAAGGCGCTTATCTGCAATCTAGGTGTTTCTGCGTGCTGCACCCGCCCAAAGAGTGCCCGGGTGAAAACGACAACGCAGGCATGTCGGGTGCCACTGTCTGCACTAGCACAGCAAGTTTTGAGCAAATATCTCCTTCCGTTCGGCCGCAATGGCAAGAAGCTTGTGCATCTTCTCTGTTCGTAGCGGTCAATGGGAAAAGGCGCTTATCTGCAATCTAGGTGTTTCTGCGTGCTGCGCCTGCCCAAAGAGTGCCCGGGTGAAAACGACAATGCAGGCATGTCGGGTGCCACTGTCTGCACCAGCACAGCAAGTTTTGAGCAAATATCTCCTTCCGTTAGGCCGCAATGGCAAGAAGCTTGTGCATCTTCTCTGTTCGTCGCGGTCAATGGGAAAAGGCGCTTATCTGCAATCTAGGTGTTTCTGCGTGCTGCACCCGCCCAAAGAGTGCCCGGGTGAAAACGACAGCGCAGGCATGTCGGGTGCCACTGTCTGCACTAGCACAGCAAGTTTTGAGCAAATATCTCCTTCCGTTCGGCCGCAATGGCAAGAAGCTTGTGCATCTTCTCTGTTCGTCGCGGTCAATGGGAAAAGGCGCTTATCTGCAATCTAGGTGTTTCTGCGTGCTGCACCCGCCCAAAGAGTGCCCGGGTGAAAACGACAACGCAGGCATGTCGGGTGCCACTGTCTGCACCAGCACAGCAATTTTTGAGCAAATATCTCCTTCCATTCGGCCGCAATGGCAAGAAGCTTGTGCATCCTCTCTGTTCGTCGCGGTCAATGGGAAAAGGCGCTTATCTGCAATCTAGGTGTTTCTGCGTGCTGCGCCCGCCCAAAGAGTGCCCGGGTTAAATCGACAACGCAGGCATGTCAGGTGCCACTGTCTGCACCAGCACAGCTAGTTTTGAGCAAATATCTCCTTCCGTTCGGCCTCAATCGTAAGAAGCTTGTGCATCTTCTCTGTTCGTCGCGGTCAATGGGAAAAGGCGCTTATCTGCAATCTAGGTGTTTCTGCGTGCTGCGCCCGCCCAAAGAGTGCCCGGGTGAAAACGACAACGCAGGCATGTCGGGTGCCACTGTCTGCACCAACACAGCAAGTTTTGAGCAAATATCTCCTTCCATTCGGCCGCAATGGCAAGAAGCTTGTGCATCCTCTCTGTTCGTCGCGGTCAATGGGAAAAGGCGCTTATCTGCAATCTAGGTGTTTCTGCGTGCTGCGCCCGCCCAAAGAGTGCACGGGTGAAAACGACAACGCAGGCATGTCGGGTGCCACTGTCTGCACCAGCACAGCAAGTTTTGAGCAAATATCTCCTTCCGTTCGGCCGCAATGGCAAGAAGCCTGTGCATCTTCTCTGTTCGTCGCGGTCAATGGGAAAAGGCGCTTATCTGCAATCTAGGTGTTTCTGCGTGCTGCGCCCGCCCAAAAAGTGCCCGGGTGAAAACGACAACGCAGGCATGTCGGGTGCCACTGTCTGCACCAACACAGCAAGTTTTGAGCAAATATCTCCTTCCATTCGGCCGCAATGGCAATAAGCTTGTGCATCCTCTCTATTCGTCGCGGTCAATGGGAAAAGGCGCTTATCTGCAATCTAGGTGTTTCTGCGTGCTGCGCCCGCCCAAAAAGTGCCCGGGTGAAAACGACAACGCAGGCATGTCGGGTGCCACTGTCTGCACCAGCACAGCAAGTTTTGAGCAAATATCTCCTTCCGTTCGGCCGCAATGGCAAGAAGCTTGTGCATCTTGTCTGTTCGTCGCGGTCAATGGGAAAAGGCGCTTATCTGCAATCTAGGTGTTTCTGCGTGCTGCGCCCGCCCAAAGAGTGCCCGGGTGAAAACGACAACGCAGGCATGTCGGGTGCCCCTGTCTGCACCAGCACAGCAATTTTTGAGCAAATATCTCCTTCCATTCGGCCGCAATGGCAAGAAGCTTGTGCATCCTCTCTGTTCGTCGCGGTCAATGGGAAAAGGCGCATATCTGCAATCTAGGTGTTTCTGCGTGCTGCGCCCGCCCAAAGAGTGTCCGGGTGAAAACGACAACGCAGGCATGTCGGGTGCCACTGTCTGCACCAGCACAGCAAGTTTTGAGCAAATATCTCCTTCCGTTCGGCCGCAATGGCAAGAAGCTTGTGCATCTTCTCTGTTCGTCGCGGTCAATGGGAAAAGGCGCTTATCTGCAATCTAGGTGTTTCTGCGTGCTGCGCCCGCCCAAAGAGTGTCCGGGTGAAAATGACAACGCAGGCATGTCGGGTGCCACTGTCTGCACCAGCACAGCAAGTTTTGAGCAAATATCTCCTTCCGTTCGGCCGCAATGGCAAGAAGCTTGTGCATCTTCTCTGTTCGTCGCAGTCAATGGGAAAAGGCGCTTATCTGCAATCTAGGTGTTTCTGCGTGCTGCGCCCGCCCAAAGAGTGCCCGGGTGAAAACGACAACGCAGGCATGTCGGGTGCCACTGTCTGCACCAGCACAGCAAGTTTTGAGCAAATATCTCCTTCCGTTCGGCCGCAATGGCAAGAAGCTTGTGCATCCTCTCTGTTCGTCGCAGTCAATGGGAAAAGGCGCTTATCTGCAATCTAGGTGTTTCTGCGTGCTGCGCCCGCCCAAAGAGTGCCCGGGTGAAAACGACAACGCAGGCATGTCGGGTGCCACTGTCTGCACCAGCACAGCAAGTTTTGAGCAAATATCTCCTTCCGTTCGGCCGCAATGGCAAGAAGCTTGTGCATCTTCTCTGTTCGTCGCGGTCAATGGGAAAAGGCGCTTATCTGCCATTTAGGTGTTTCTGCGTGCTGCGCCCGCCCAAAGAGTGCCCGGGTGAAAACGACAACGCAGGCATGTCGGGTGCCACTGTCTGCACCAACATAGCAAGTTTTGAGCAAATATCTCCTTCCATTCGGCCGCAATGGCAAGAAGCTTGTGCATCTTCTCTGTTCGTCGCGGTCAATGGGAAAAGGCGCTTATCTGCAATCTAGGTGTTTCTGCGTGCTGCGCCCGCCCAAAGAGTGCCCGGGTGAAAACGACAACGCAGGCATGTCGGGTGCCACTGTCTGCACCAGCATAGCAAGTTTAGAGCAAATATCTCCTTCCGTTTGGCCTCAATGGTAAGAAGCTTGTGCATCTTCTCTGTTCGTCGCGGTCAATGGGAAAAGGCGCTTATCTGCAATCTAGGTGTTTCTGCGTGCTGCGCCCGCCCAAAGAGTGCCCGGGTGAAAACGACAACGCAGGCATGTCGGGTGCCACTGTCTGCACCAGCACAGCAAGTTTTGAGCAAATATCTCCTTCCGTTCGGCCGCAATGGCAAGAAGCTTGTGCATCTTCTCTGTTCGTCGCGGTCAATGGGAAAAGGCGCTAATCTGCAATCTAGGTGTTTCTGCGTGCTGCACCCGCCCAAAGAGTGCCCGGGTGAAAACGACAACGCAGGCATGTCGGATGCCACTGTCTGCACCAGCACAGCAAGTTTTGAGCAAATATCTCCTTCCGTTCGGCCTCAATGGTAAGAAGCTTGTGCATCTTCTCTGTTCGTCGCGGTCAATGGGAAAAGGCGCTTATCTGCAATCTAGGTTTTTTCGCGTGCTGCACCCGCCCAAAGAGTGCCCGGGTGAAAACGACAACGCAGGCATGTCGGGTGCCACTGTCTGCACCAGCACGGCAAGTTTTGAGCAAATATCTCCTTCCGTTCGGCCTCAAAGGTAAGAAGCTTGTGCATCTTCTCTGTTCGTCGCGGTCAATGGGAAAAGGCACTTATCTGCAATCTAGGTGTTTCTGCGTGCTGCGCCCGCCCAAAGAGTGCCCGGGTGAAAACGACAACGCAGGCATGTTGGGTGCCCCTGTCTGCACCAGCACAGCAAGTTTTGAGCAAATATCTCCTTCCATTCGGCCGCAATGGCAAGAAGCTTGTGCATCCTCTCTGTTCGTCGCGGTCAATGGGAAAAGGCGCTTATCTGCAATCTAGGTGTTTCTGCGTGCTGCGCCCGCCCAAAAAGTGCCCGGGTAAAAACGACAACGCAGGCATGTCGGGTGCCACTGTCTGCACCAGCACAGCAAGTTTTGAGCAAATATCTCCTTCCGTTCGGCCGCAATGGCAAGAAGCTTGTACATCTTCTCTGTTCGTTGCGGTCAATGGGAAAAGGCGCTTATCTGCAATCTAGGTGTTTCTGCGTGCTGCGCCCGCCCAAAGAGTGCCCGGGTGAAAACGACAACGCAGGCATGTCGGGTGCCACTGTCTGCACCAGCACAGCAAGTTTTGAGCAAATATCTCCTTCCGTTCGGCCGCAATGGCAAGAAGCTTGTGCATCTTCTCTGTTCGTCGCGGTCAATGGGAAAAGGCGCTTATCTGCAATCTAGGTGTTTCCGCGTGCTGCACCCGCCCAAAGAGTGCCCGGGTGAAAACGACAACGCAGGCATGTCGGGTGCCACTGTCTGCACCAGCACAGCAAGTTTTGAGCAAATATCTCCTTCCGTTCGGCCGCAATGGCAAGAAGCTTGTGCATCCTCTCTGTTCGTCGCGGTCTATGGGAAAAGGCGCTTATCTGCAATCTAGGTGTTTCTGCGTGCTGCGCCCGCCCAAAGAGTACCCGGGTGAAAACGACAACGCAGACATGTCGGGTGCCACTGTCTGCACCAGCACAGCAAGTTTTGAGCAAATATCTCCTTCCGTTCGGCCGCAATGGCAAGAAGCTTGTGCATCTTGTCTGTTCGTCGCGGTCAATGGGAAAAGGCGCTTATCTGCAATCTAGGTGTTTCTGCGTGCTGCGCCCGCCCAAAGAGTGCCCGGGTGAAAACGACAACGCAGGCATGTCGGGTGCCCCTGTCTGCACCAGCACAGCAATTTTTGAGCAAATATCTCCTTCCATTCGGCCGCAATGGCAAGAAGCTTGTGCATCCTCTCTGTTCGTCGCGGTCAATGGGAAAAGGCGCTTATCTGCAATCTAGGTGTTTCTGCGTGCTGCGCCCGCCCAAAGAGTGCCCGGGTGAAAACGACAACGCAGGCATGTCGGGTGCCACTGTCTGCACCAGCACAGCAAGTTTTGAGCAAATATCTCCTTCCGTTCGGCCGCAATGGCAAGAAGCTTGTGCATCTTCTCTGTTCGTCGCGGTCAATGGGAAAAGGCGCTTATCTGCAATCTAGGTGTTTCTGCGTGCTGCGCCCGCCCAAAGAGTGCCCGGGTGAAAACGACAACGCAGGCATGTCGGGTGCCACTGTCTGCACCAGCACAGCAAGTTTTGAGCAAATATCTCCTTCCGTTCGGCCGCAATGGCAAGAAGCTTGTGCATCCTCTCTGTTCGTCGCGGTCAATGGGAAAAGGCGCTTATCTGCAATCTAGGTGTTTCTGCGTGCTGCGCCCGCCCAAAGAGTGCCCGGGTGAAAACGACAACGCAGGCATGTCGGGTGCCACTGTCTGCACCAGCACAGCAAGTTTTGAGCAAATATCTCCTTCCGTTCGGCCGCAATGGCAAGAAGCTTGTGCATCTTCTCTGTTCGTCGAGGTCAATGGGAAAAGGCGCTTATCTGCAATCTAGGTGTTTCTGCGTGCTGCGCCCGCCCAAAGAGTGCCCGGGTGAAAACGACAACGCAGGCATGTCGGGTGCCCCTGTCTGCACCAGCACAGCAATTTTTGAGGAAATATCTCCTTCCATTCGGCCGCAATGGCAAGAAGCTTGTGCATCCTCTCTGTTCGTCGCGGTCAATGGGAAAAGGCGCTTATCTGCAATCTAGGTGTTTCTGCGTGCTGCGCCCGCCCAAAAAGTGCCCGGGTGAAAACGACAATGCAGGCATGTCGGGTGCCACTGTCTGCACCAGCACAGCAAGTTTTGAGCAAATATCTCCTTCCGTTCGGCCGCAATGGCAAGAAGCTTGTGCATCTTCTCTGTTCGTCGTGGTCAATTGGAAAAGGCGCTTATCTGCAATCTAGGTGTTTCTGCGTGCTGCACCCGCCCAAAGAGTGCCCGGGTGAAAACGACAACGCAGGCATGTCGGGTGCCACTGTCTGCACTAGCACAGCAAGTTTTGAGCAAATATCTCCTTCCGTTCGGCCGCAATGGCAAGAAGCTTGTGCATCTTCTCTGTTCGTCGCGGTCAATGGGAAAAGGCGCTTATCTGCAATCTAGGTGTTTCTGCGTGCTGCGCCCGCCCAAAGAGTGCCCGGGTGAAAACGACAACGCAGGCATGTCGGGTGCCACTGTCTGCACCAGCACAGCAAGTTTTGAGCAAATATCTCCTTCCGTTCGGCCTCAATGGTAAGAAGCTTGTGCATCTTCTCTGTTCGTCGCGGTCAATGGGAAAAGGCGCTTATCTGCAATCTAGGTGTTTCTGCGTGCTGCGCCCGCCCAAAGAGTGCCCGGGTGAAAACGACAACGCAGGCATGTCGGGTGCCACTGTCTGCACTAGCACAGCAAGTTTTGAGCAAATATCTCCTTCCGTTCGGCCGCAATGGCAAGAAGCTTGTGCATCCTCTCTGTTCGTCGCGGTCAATGGGAAAAGGCGCTTATCTGCAATCTAGGTGTTTCTGCGTGCTGCGCCTGCCCAAAGAGTGCCCGGGTGAAAACGACAACGCAGGCATGTCGGGTGCCACTGTCTGCACCAGCACAGCAAGTTTTGAGCAAATATCTCCTTCCGTTCGGCCGCAATGGCAAGAAGCTTGTGCATCTTCTCTGTTCGTCGCGGTCAATGGGAAAAGGCGCTTATCTGCAATCTAGGTGTTTCTGCGTGCTGCACCCGCCCAAAGAGTGCCCGGGTGAAAACAACAACGCAGGCATGTCGGGTGCCACTGTCTACACCAGCACAGCAAGTTTTGAGCAAATATCTCCATCCGTTCGGCCGCAATGGCAAGAAGCTTGTGCATCTTCTCTGTTCGTCGCGGTCAATGGGAAAAGGCGCTTATCTGCAATCTAGGTGTTTCTGCGTGCTGCGCCCGCCCAAAGAGTGTCCCGGTGAAAACGACAACGCAGGCATGTCGGGTGCCACTGTCTGCACCAACAAAGCAAGTTTTGAGCAAATATCTCCTTCCGTTCGGCCACAATGGCAAGAAGCTCGTGCATCTTCTCTGTTCGTCGCGGTCAATGGGAAAAGGCGCTTATCTGCAATCTAGGTGTTTCTGCGTGCTGCACCCGCCCAAACAGTGCCCGGGTGAAAACGACAACGCAGGCATGTCGGGTGCCACTGTCTGCACCAGCACAGCAAGTTTTGAGCAAATATCTCCTTCCGTTCGGCCGCAATGGCAAGAAGCTTGTGCATCTTCTCTGTTCGTCGTGGTCAATGGGAAAAGGCGCTTATCTGCAATCTAGGTGTTTCTGCGTGCTGCGCCCGCCCAAAGAGTGCCCGGGTGAAAACGACAACGCAGGCATGTCGGGTGCCACTGTCTGCACCAGCACAGCAAGTTTTGAGCAAATATCTCCTTCCGTTCGGCCGCAATGGCAAGAAGCTTGTGCATCTTCTATGTTCGTCGCGGTCAATGGGAAAAGGCGCTTATCTGCAATCTAGGTGTTTCTGCGTGCTGCGCCCGCCCAAAGAGTGCCCGGGTGAAAACGACAACGCAGGCATATCGGGTGCCCCTGTCTGCACCAGCACAGCAATTTTTGAGGAAATATCTCCTTCCATTCGGCCGCAATGGCAAGAAGCTTGTGCATCCTCTCTGTTCGTCGCGGTCAATGGGAAAAGGCGCTTATCTGCAATCTAGGTGTTTCTGCGTGCTGCGCCCGCCCAAAGAGTGCCCGGGTGAAAACGACAACGCAGGCATGTCGGGTGCCACTGTCTGCACTAGCACAGCAAGTTTTGAGCAAATATCTCCTTCCGTTCGGCCGCAATGGCAAGAAGCTTGTGCATCTTCTCTGTTCGTCGCGGTCAATGGGAAAAGGCGCTTATCTGCAATCTAGGTGTTTCTGCGTGCTGCACCCGCCCAAAGAGTGCCCGGGTGAAAACGACAACGCAGGCATGTCGGGTGCCACTGTCTACACCAGCACAGCAATTTTTGAGCAAATATCTCCTTCCATTCGGCCGCAATGGCAAGAAGCTTGTGCATCCTCTTTGTTCGTCGCGGTCAATGGGAAAAGGCGCTTATCTGCAATCTAGGTGTTTCTGCGTGCTGCACCCGCCCAAAGAGTGCCCGGGTGAAAACGACAACGCAGGCATGTCGGGTGCCACTGTGTGCACTAGTACAGCAAGTTTTGAGCAAATATCTCCTTCCGTTCGGCCGCAATGGCAAGAAGCTTGTGCATCTTCTCTGTTCGTCGCGGTCAATGGGAAAAGGCGCTTATCTGCAATCTAGGTGTTTCTGCGTGCTGCGCCCGCCCAAAGAGTGCCCGGGTGAAAACGACAACGCAGGCATGTCGGGTGCCACTGTCTGCACCAGCACAGCAAGTTTTGAGCAAATATCTCCTTCCGTTCGGCCTCAATGGTAAGAAGCTTGTGCATCTTCTCTGTTCGTCGCGGTCAATGGGAAAAGGCGCTTATCTGCAATCTAGGTGTTTCTGCGTGCTGCGCCCGCCCAAAGAGTGCCCGGGTGAAAACGACAACGCAGGCATGTCGGGTGCCACTGTCTGCACCAGCACAGCAAGTTTTGAGCAAATATCTCCTTCCGTTCGGCCGCAATGGCAAGAAGCTTGTGCATCTTCTCTGTTCGTCGCGGTCAATGGGAAAAGGCGCTTATCTGCAATCTAGGTGTTTCTGCGTGCTGCGCCCGCCCAAAGAGTGCCCGGGTGAAAACGACAACGCAGGCATGTCGGGTGCCACTGTCTGCACCAGCACAGCAAGTTTTGACCAAATATCTCCTTCCGTTCGGCCGCAATGGCAAGAAGCTTGTGCATCTTCTCTGTTCGTCGCGGTCAATGGGAAAAGGCGCTTATCTGCAATCTAGGTGTTTCTGCGTGCTGCGCCCGCCCAAAGAGTGCACGGGTGAAAACGACAACGCAGGCATGTCGGGTGCCACTGTCTGCACCAGCACAGCAAGTTTTGAGCAAATATCTCCTTCCGTTCGGCCGCAATGGCAAGAAGCCTGTGCATCTTCTCTGTTCGTCGCGGTCAATGGGAAAAGGCGCTTATCTGCAATCTAGGTGTTTCTGCGTGCTGCGCCCGCCCAAAAAGTGCCCGGGTGAAAACGACAACGCAGGCATGTCGGGTGCCACTGTCTGCACCAACACAGCAAGTTTTGAGCAAATATCTCCTTCCGTTCGGCCGCAATGGCAAGAAGCTTGTGCATCTTCTCTGTTCGTCGTGGTCAATGGGAAAAGGCGCTTATCTGCAATCTAGGTGTTTCTGCGTGCTGCGCCTGCCCAAAGAGTGCCCGGGTGAAAACGACAACGCAGGCTTGTCGGGTGCCACTGTCTGCACCAGCACAGCAAGTTTTGAGCAAATATCTCCTTCCGTTCGGCCGCAATGGCAAGAAGCTTGTGCATCTTCTATGTTCGTCGCGGTCAATGGGAAAAGGCCCCTATCTGCAATCTAGGTGTTTCTGCGTGCTGCGCCCGCCCAAAGAGTGCCCGGGTTAAATCGACAACGCAGGCATGTCGGGTGCCACTGTCTGCACTAGCACAGCAAGTTTTGAGCAAATATCTCCTTCCGTTCGGCCGCAATGGCAAGAAGCTTGTGCATCTTCTCTGTTCGTCGCGGTCAATGGGAAAAGGCGCTTATCTGCAATCTAGGTGTTTCTGCGTGCTGCACCCGCCCAAAGAGTGCCCGGGTGAAAACGACAACGCAGGCATGTCGCGTGCCACTGTCTGCACCAGCACAGCAATTTTTGAGCAAATATCTCCTTCCATTCGGCCGCAATGGCAAGAAGCTTGTGCATCCTCTCTGTTCGTCGCGGTCAATGGGAAAAGGCGCTTATCTGCAATCTAGGTGTTTCTGCGTGCTGCGCCCGCCCAAAGAGTGCCCGGGTTAAATCGACAACGCAGGCATGTCAGGTGCCACTGTCTGCACCAGCACAGCTAGTTTTGAGCAAATATCTCCTTCCGTTCGGCCTCAATCGTAAGAAGCTTGTGCATCTTCTCTGTTCGTCGCGGTCAATGGGAAAAGGCGCTTATCTGCAATCTAGGTGTTTCTGCGTGCTGCACCCGCCCAAAGAGTGCCCGGGTGAAAACGACAACGCAGGCATGTCGGGTGCCACTGTCTGCACTAGCACAGCAAGTTTTGAGCAAATATCTCCTTCCGTTCGGCCGCAATGGCAAGAAGCTTGTGCATCTTCTCTGTTCGTAGCGGTCAATGGGAAAAGGCGCTTATCTGCAATCTAGGTGTTTCTGCGTGCTGCGCCCGCCCAAAGAGTGCCCGGATGAAAACGACAACGTAGGCATGTCGGGTGCCACTGTCTGCACCAGCACAGCAAGTTTTGAGCAAATATCTCCTTCCGTTCGGACTCAATGGTAAGAAGCTTGTGCATCTTCTCTGTTCGTCGCGGTCAATGGGAAAAGGCGCTTATCTGCAATCTAGGTGTTTCTGCGTGCTGCGCCCGCCCAAAGAGTGCCCGGGTGAAAACGACAACGCAGGCATGTCGGGTGCCACTGTCTGCACCAGCATAGCAAGTTTTGAGCAAATATCTCCTTCCGTTCGGCCGCAATGGCAAGAAGCTTGTACATCCTCTCTGTTCGTCGCGGTCAATGGGAAAAGGCGCTTATCTGCAATCTAGGTGTTTCTGCGTGCTGCGCCTGCCCAAAGAGTGCCCGGGTGAAAACGACAATGCAGGCATGTCGGGTGCCACTGTCTGCACCAGCACAGCAAGTTTTGAGCAAATATCTCCTTCCGTTAGGCCGCAATGGCAAGAAGCTTGTGCATCTTCTCTGTTCGTCGCGGTCAATGGGAAAAGGCGCTTATCTGCAATCTAGGTGTTTCTGGGTGCTGCGCCCGCCCAAAGAGTGCCCGGGTGAAAACAACAACGCAGGCATGTCGGGTGCCACTGTCTACACCAGCACAGCAAGTTTTGAGCAAATATCTCCATCCGTTCGGCCGCAATGGCAAGAAGCTTGTGCATCTTCTCTGTTCGTCGCGGTCAATGGGAAAAGGCGCTTATCTGCAATCTAGGTGTTTCTGCGTGCTGCGCCCGCCCAAAGAGTGCCCGGGTGAAAACGACAACGCAGGCATGTCGGTTGCCACTGTCTGCACCAACAAAGCAAGTTTTGAGCAAATATCTCCTTCCGTTCGGCCACAATGGCAAGAAGCTCGTGCATCTTCTCTGTTCGTCGCGGTCAATGGGAAAAGGCGCTTATCTGCAATCTAGGTGTTTCTGCGTGCTGCACCCGCCCAAAGAGTGCCCGGGTGAAAACGACAACGCAGGCATGTCGGGTGCCACTGTCTGCACCAGCACAGCAAGTTTTGAGCAAATATCTCCTTCCGTTCGGCCGCAATGGCAAGAAGCTTGTGCATCTTCTCTGTTCGTCGTGGTCAATGGGAAAAGGCGCTTATCTGCAATCTAGGTGTTTCTGCGTGCTGCGCCCGCCCAAAGAGTGCCCGGGTGAAAACGACAACGCAGGCATGTCGGGTGCCACTGTCTGCACCAGCACAGCAAGTTTTGAGCAAATATCTCCTTCCGTTCGGCCGCAATGGCAAGAAGCTTGTGCATCTTCTATGTTCGTCGCGGTCAATGGGAAAAGGCGCTTATCTGCAATCTAGGTGTTTCTGCGTGCTGCGCCCGCCCAAAGAGTGCCCGGGTGAAAACGACAACGCAGGCATGTCGGGTGCCCCTGTCTGCACCAGCACAGCAATTTTTGAGGAAATATCTCCTTCCATTCGGCCGCAATGGCAAGAAGCTTGTGCATCCTCTCTGTTCGTCGCGTTCAATGGGAAAAGGCGCTTATCTGCAATCTAGGTGTTTCTGCGTGCTGCGCCCGCCCAAAGAGTGCCCGGGTGAAAACGACAACGCAGGCATGTCGGGTGCCACTGTCTGCACCAGCACAGCAAGTTTTGAGCAAATATCTCCTTCCGTTCGGCCGCAATGGCAAGAAGCTTGTGCATCTTCTCTGTTCGTCGCGGTCAATGGGAAAAGGCGCTTATCTGCAATCTAGGTGTTTCTGCGTGCTGCACCCGCCCAAAGAGTGCCCGGGTGAAAACGACAACGCAGGCATGTCGGGTGCCACTGTCTGCACTAGCACAGCAAGTTTTGAGCAAATATCTCCTTCCGTTCGGCCGCAATGGCAAGAAGCTTGTGCATCTTCTCTGTTCGTCGCGGTCAATGGGAAAAGGCGCTTATCTGCAATCTAGGTGTTTCTGCGTGCTGCACCCGCCCAAAGAGTGCCCGGGTTAAATCGACAACGCAGGCATGTCAGGTGCCACTGTCTGCACCAGCACAGCTAGTTTTGAGCAAGTATCTCCTTCCGTTCGGCCTCAATTGTAAGAAGCTTGTGCATCTTCTCTATTCGTCGCGGTCAATGGGAAAAGGCGCTTATCTGCAATCTAGGTTTTTTCGCGTGCTGCACCCGCCCAAAGAGTGCCCGGGTGAAAACGACAACGCAGGCATGTCGGGTGCCACTGTCTGCACCAGCACAGCAAGTTTTGAGCAAATATCTCCTTCCGTTCGGCCTCAATGGTTAGAAGCTTGTGCATCTTCTCTGTTCGTCGCGGTCAATGGGAAAAGGTGCTTATCTGCAATCTAGGTGTTTCTGCGTGCTGCGCCCGCCCAAAGAGTGCCTGGGTGAAAACGACAACGCAGGCATGTCGGGTGCCACTGTCTGCACCAACACAGCAAGTTTTAAGCAAATATCTCCTTCCATTCGGCCGCAATGGCAAGAAGCTTGTGCATCCTCTCTGTTCGTCGCGGTCAATGGGAAAAGGCGCTTATCTGCAATCTAGGTGTTTCTGCGTGCTGCGCCCGCCCAAAGAGTGCCCGGGTGAAAACGACAACGCAGGCATGTCGGGTGCCCCTGTCTGCACCAGCACAGCAAGTTTTGAGCAAATATCTCCTTCCATTCGGCCGCAATGGCAAGAAGCTTGTGCATCCTCTCTGTTCGTCGCGGTCAATGGGAAAAGGCGCTTATCTGCAATCTAGGTGTTTCTGCGTGCTGCGCCCGCCCAAAGAGTGCCCGGGTGAAAACGACAACGCAGGCATGTCGGGTGCCCCTGTCTGCACCAGCACAGCAAGTTTTGAGCAAATATCTCCTTCCATTCGGCCGCAATGGCAAGAATCTTGTGCATCCTCTCTGTTCGTCGCGGTCAATGGGAAAAGGCGCTTATCTGCAATCTAGGTGTTTCTGCGTGCTGCGCCCGCCCAAAAAGTGCCCGGGTAAAAACGACAACGCAGGCATGTCGGGTGCCACTGTCTGCACCAGCACAGCAAGTTTTGAGCAAATATCTCCTTCCGTTCGGCCGCAATGGCAAGAAGCTTGTACATCTTCTCTGTTCGTCGCGGTCAATGGGAAAAGGCGCTTATCTGCAATCTAGGTGTTTCCGCGTGCTGCACCCGCCCAAAGAGTGCCCGGGTGAAAACGATAACGCAGGCATGTCGGGTGCCACTGTCTGCACCAGCACAGCAAATTTTGAGCAAATATCTCTGTCACGATGCCGGCTGGCAGGTAGTGGATCCTCTGTGCCAGAGAGGGATTGGCGTGGACCGTGCTAGAGGATCGGTTCTAAGTCACTACTGGTTTTCACCAGAGCCCGCCGCAAAGCGGGATGGTCTTGCTGCGGCGGTAGTGACCAGGTCGTATCCCCTAGCAACGGCTCAACCTCTCTGGCTGCTGAAGATAGGCGCGGTACAAGGGAGTAGACAGAAGCAAGGTCGGACGTAGCAGAAGGTCGGGGCAGGCAGCAAGGATCGTAGTCAGGGGCAACGGCAGAAGGTCTGGAATCACAGGCAAGGAACACACAAGGAACGCTTTCACTGGCACTAGGGCAACAAGATCCGGCGAGGGAGTGAAGGGGAAGTGAGGTGATATAGGGAAGTGCACAGGTGTAAACACTAATTGGAACCACTGCACCAATCAGCGGTGCAGTGGCCCTTTAAATCGCAAAGACCCGGCGCGCGCGCGCCCTAGGGAGCGGGGCCGCGCGCGCCGGGACAGAACTGACGGGGAGCGAGTAAGGTACGGGAGCCGGGGTGCGCATCGCGAGCGGGCGCTACCCGCATCGCGAATCGCATCCCGGCCGGAGGTGGTAACGCAGCGCCCCGGGTCCGTGGAACCGACCGGGGCGCTGCAGTGAGGGAAGTGTAGCGAGCGCTCCGGGGAGGAGCGGGGACCCGGAGCGCTCGGCGTAACAGTACCCCCCCCCTTGGGTCTCCCCCTCTTCTTGGGGCCTGAGAACCTGAGGATCAGACTTTTGTCCAGGATATTGTCCTCAGGTTCCCAGGACCTCTCTTCTGGACCACAACCCTCCCAATCCACTAAAAAAAAAGTTCTTCCCCTGACCTTTTTAGAGGCCAAAATCTCTTTGACAGAGAAGATGTCCGAGGAGCCGGAAACAGGAGTGGGAGGAACAGATTTAGGAGAAAAACGGTTGAGGATGAGAGGTTTAAGAAGAGAGACGTGAAAGGCATTAGAGATACGAAGAGAAGGAGGAAGAAGAAGTTTGTAAGAGACAGGATTAATTTGACACAAAACTTTAAAAGGACCAAGATAGCGTGGTCCCAACTTATAGCTCGGGACACGGAAACGGACATATTTAGCGGAGAGCCATACCTTGTCTCCAGGGGAAAAAATGGGAGGAGCTCTTCTTTTCTTATCTGCGAATCTCTTCATGCGAGAAGAAGCCTGTAAGAGAGAATTTTGGGTCTCTTTCCATATGGTGGAAAGATCACGAGAAATTTCATCCACAGCGGGCAGACCAGAGGGCAAGGGGGTAGGGAGGGGGGGAAGAGGGTGACGGCCGTACACCACGAAAAACGGAGATTTGGAGGAAGATTCAGAGATTCTGAAATTATACGAGAATTCGGCCCAAGGTAGAAGATCTGCCCAGTCATCCTGGCGGGAGGAAACAAAATGTCGTAAATAGTCACCCAAGATCTGGTTAATTCTCTCTACTTGTCCATTGGATTGAGGATGGTATGCAGAAGAAAAATTTAATTTAATCTTGAGTTGTTTACAGAGAGCCCTCCAGAATTTAGACACAAATTGGACGCCTCTATCCGAGACGATCTGTGTAGGCAACCCGTGAAGACGAAAAATGTGTACAAAAAATTGTTTAGCCAACTGAGGCGCTGAAGGAAGACCAGGAAGAGGGATGAAATGTGCCATTTTGGAGAATCGATCAACGACCACCCAAATAACAGTGTTGCCATGGGATGGGGGTAAGTCAGTAATAAAATCCATACCAATCAGAGACCAAGGTTGTTCGGGGACAGGTAGAGGATGAAGAAAACCAGCGGGCTTCTGGCGAGGAGTCTTATCCCGGGCACAGATAGTGCAGGCTCGCACAAAGTCCACCACATCAGTCTCTAGAGTCGGCCACCAATAGAAGCGAGAGATGAGTTGCACAGATTTCTTGATGCCCGCATGACCTGCGAGATGGGAGGAGTGACCCCATTTGAGGATCCCAAGGCGTTGGCGTGGAGAAACAAAGGTCTTTCCTGGAGGAGTTTGCCTGATGGAGGCTGGAGAAGTGGAAATCAGGCAGTCAGGAGGAATGATGTGTTGAGGAGAGAGTTCAATTTCAGAGGCATCTGAGGAACGAGAGAGAGCATCGGCCCTAATGTTTTTATCAGCAGGCCGAAAGTGAATTTCAAAATTAAATCGGGCAAAGAACAGAGACCACCTGGCCTGACGAGGATTCAGCCGTTGGGCAGACTGGAGGTAGGAGAGGTTCTTGTGATCGGTGTAAATAATAACTGGAAATCTTGATCCCTCCAGCAGATGCCTCCATTCCTCAAGTGCTAATTTAATGGCTAGAAGCTCTCGATCCCCGATGGAGTAGTTCCTCTCCGCCGGAGAGAAGGTCCTGGAAAAAAAACCACAAGTAACAGCATGCCCGGAAGAGTTTTTTTGTAGAAGGACAGCTCCAGCTCCCACTGAGGAGGCATCAACCTCCAATAGGAAGGGTTTAGATGGGTCAGGTCTGGAGAGCACGGGAGCCGAAGAAAAGGCAGACTTGAGTCGTTTAAAGGCGTCTTCCGCTTGAGGAGGCCAAGACTTGGGATCGGCATTTTTTTTTGTTAAAGCCACAATAGGAGCCACAATGGTAGAAAAATGTGGAATAAATTGCCTGTAATAATTGGCGAACCCCAAAAAACGTTGGATGGCACGGAGTCCGGAGGGGCGTGGCCAATCTAAGACGGCAGAGAGTTTATCTGGGTCCATTTGTAGTCCCTGGCCAGAGACCAAGTATCCTAGAAAAGGAAGAGATTGGCATTCAAACAGACATTTCTCTATTTTGGCATAGAGTTGATTATCACGAAGTCTCTGAAGAACCATACGGACATGCTGGCGGTGTTCTTCAAGATTGGCAGAAAAAATCAGGATATCGTCCAGATATACAACAACACAGGAGTATAGTAGATCACGAAAAATTTCATTAACAAAGTCTTGGAAGACGGCAGGGGCGTTGCATAGACCAAAGGGCATGACCAGATACTCAAAGTGTCCATCTCTGGTGTTAAATGCCGTTTTCCATTCATCCCCCTCTCTGATGCGGATGAGATTATAAGCACCTCTTAAGTCCAGTTTGGTAAAAATATGGGCACCTTGGAGACGATCAAAGAGTTCAGAGATGAGGGGTAGGGGGTAGCGGTTCTTAACCGTGATTTTATTAAGACCGCGGTAGTCAATGCAAGGACGTAGAGAGCCATCTTTTTTGGACACAAAGAAAAATCCGGCTCCGGCAGGAGAGGAGGATTTACGGATAAAGCCCTTTTTTAAATTTTCTTGGACGTATTCAGACATGGCAAGAGTCTCTGGGACGGACAGAGGATAGATTCTGCCCCGGGGTGGAGTAGTGCCCGGGAGGAGGTCAATGGGACAATCATAAGGCCTGTGAGGAGGTAGAGTCTCAGCTTGTTTTTTGCAAAAAACGTCCGCAAAGTCCATATAGGCCTTAGGGAGACCGGTTACATGAGGAAGCACAGGGACACGGCAAGGTTTACTGGGAACCGGTTTTAAGCAGTCCTTGGAACAAGAGGGCCCCCAACTCTTGATCTCCCCAGTGGACCAATCCAGGATTGGGGAATGGAGTTGAAGCCAGGGAAGTCCAAGAAGGATTTCAGAAGTGCAATTGGGGAGGACCAACAGTTCAATCCTCTCGTGATGAGATCCGATGCACATTAGAAGGGGCTCCGTGCGGAAACGTATAGTACAGTCCAATCTTTCATTGTTTACACAATTGATGTAGAGGGGTCTGGCGAGACTGGTCACCGGGATGTTGAACCTGTTGACGAGAGAGGCTAAGATGAAATTTCCTGCAGATCCAGAGTCCAGGAAGGCCACAGCAGAGAAGGAGAAGGCAGAGGCAGACATCCGCACAGGCACAGTAAGACGTGGAGAAGCAGAGTAGACATCAAGGACTGTCTCACCTTTGTGCGGAGTCAGCGGACGTCTTTCCAGGCGGGGAGGACGGATAGGACAATCCTTCAGGAAGTGTTCGGTACTAGCACAGTACAGGCAGAGATTCTCCATGCGGCGTCGTGTCCTCTCTTGGGGTGTCAGGCGAGACCGGTCGACCTGCATAGCCTCCACGGCGGGAGGCACAGGAACAGATTGCAGGGGACCAGAGGAGAGAGGAGCCGGGGAGAAGAAACGCCTCGTGCGAACAGAGTCCATATCCTGGCGGAGCTCCTGACGCCGTTCGGAAAAACGCATGTCAATGCGAGTGGCAAGATGGATGAGTTCATGTAGGTTAGCAGGGATTTCTCGTGCGGCCAGAACATCTTTAATGTTGCTGGATAGGCCTTTTTTAAAGGTCGCGCAGAGTGCCTCATTATTCCAGGATAATTCTGAAGCAAGGGTACGGAACTGTACGGCATACTCGCCAACGGAAGAATTACCCTGGACCAGGTTCAACAGGGCAGTCTCAGCAGAAGAGGCTCGGGCAGGTTCCTCAAAGACACTTCGAATTTCCGAGAAGAAGGAGTGTACAGAGGCAGTGACGGGGTCATTGCGGTCCCAGAGCGGTGTGGCCCAAGCCAGGGCTTTTCCAGACAGCAGGCTGACTACGAAAGCCACCTTAGACCTTTCAGTGGGGAACTGGTCCGACATCATCTCCAAGTGTAATGAACATTGGGAAAGAAAGCCACGGCAAAACTTAGAGTCCCCATCAAATTTATCCGGCAAGGATAGTCGTATTCCAGAAGCGGCCACTCGCTGCGGAGGAGGTACAGGAGCTGGCGGAGGAGATGATTGCTGGAGCTGTGGTAGTAACTGTTGTAGCATAACAGTCAGTTGAGACAGCTGTTGGCCTTGTTGCGCAATCTGTTGTGACTGCTGGGCGACCACCGTGGTGAGGTCAGCGACAACTGGCAGAGGAACTTCAGCGGGATCCATGGCCGGATCTACTGTCACGATGCCGGCTGGCAGGTAGTGGATCCTCTGTGCCAGAGAGGGATTGGCGTGGACCGTGCTAGAGGATCGGTTCTAAGTCACTACTGGTTTTCACCAGAGCCCGCCGCAAAGCGGGATGGTCTTGCTGCGGCGGTAGTGACCAGGTCGTATCCCCTAGCAACGGCTCAACCTCTCTGGCTGCTGAAGATAGGCGCGGTACAAGGGAGTAGACAGAAGCAAGGTCGGACGTAGCAGAAGGTCGGGGCAGGCAGCAAGGATCGTAGTCAGGGGCAACGGCAGAAGGTCTGGAATCACAGGCAAGGAACACACAAGGAACGCTTTCACTGGCACTAGGGCAACAAGATCCGGCGAGGGAGTGAAGGGGAAGTGAGGTGATATAGGGAAGTGCACAGGTGTAAACACTAA
Source organism: Hyla sarda (assembly GCF_029499605.1). NCBI lineage: Eukaryota > Metazoa > Chordata > Amphibia > Anura > Hylidae > Hyla > Hyla sarda. The sequence goes on from NW_026610978.1 coordinate 28,216, forward strand.
TTGGAACCACTGCACCAATCAGCGGTGCAGTGGCCCTTTAAATCGCAAAGACCCGGCGCGCGCGCGCCCTAGGGAGCGGGGCCGCGCGCGCCGGGACAGAACTGACGGGGAGCGAGTAAGGTACGGGAGCCGGGGTGCGCATCGCGAGCGGGCGCTACCCGCATCGCGAATCGCATCCCGGCCGGAGGTGGTAACGCAGCGCCCCGGGTCCGTGGAACCGACCGGGGCGCTGCAGTGAGGGAAGTGTAGCGAGCGCTCCGGGGAGGAGCGGGGACCCGGAGCGCTCGGCGTAACAATCTCCTTCCGTTCGGCCGCAATGGCAAGAAGCTTGTGCATCCTCTCTGTTCGTCGCGGTCAATGGGAAAAGGCGCTTATCTGCAATCTAGGTGTTTCTGCGTGCTGCGCCCGCCCAAAGAGTGCCCGGGTGAAAACGACAACGCAGGCATGTCGGGTGCCACTGTCTGCACCAGCACAGCAAGTTTTGAGCAAATATCTCCTTCCGTTCGGCCGCAATGGCAAGAAGCTTGTGCATCTTGTCTGTTCGTCGCGGTCAATGGGAAAAGGCGCTTATCTGCAATCTAGGTGTTTCTGCGTGCTGCGCCCGCCCAAAGAGTGCCCGGGTGAAAACGACAACGCAGGCATGTCGGGTGCCCCTGTCTGCACCAGCACAGCAATTTTTGAGCAAATATCTCCTTCCATTCGGCCGCAATGGCAAGAAGCTTGTGCATCCTCTCTGTTCGTCGCGGTCAATGGGAAAAGGCGCTTATCTGCAATCTAGGTGTTTCTGCGTGCTGCGCCCGCCCAAAGAGTGCCCGGGTGAAAACGACAACGCAGGCATGTCGGGTGCCACTGTCTGCACCAGCACAGCAAGTTTTGAGCAAATATCTCCTTCCGTTCGGCCGCAATGGCAAGAAGCTTGTGCATCTTCTCTGTTCGTCGCGGTCAATGGGAAAAGGCGCTTATCTGCAATCTAGGTGTTTCTGCGTGCTGCGCCCGCCCAAAGAGTGCCCGGGTGAAAACGACAACGCAGGCATGTCGGGTGCCACTGTCTGCACCAGCACAGCAAGTTTTGAGCAAATATCTCCTTCCGTTCGGCCGCAATGGCAAGAAGCTTGTGCATCCTCTCTGTTCGTCGCGGTCAATGGGAAAAGGCGCTTATCTGCAATCTAGGTGTTTCTGCGTGCTGCGCCCGCCCAAAGAGTGCCCGGGTGAAAACGACAACGCAGGCATGTCGGGTGCCACTGTCTGCACCAGCACAGCAAGTTTTGAGCAAATATCTCCTTCCGTTCGGCCGCAATGGCAAGAAGCTTGTGCATCTTCTCTGTTCGTCGAGGTCAATGGGAAAAGGCGCTTATCTGCAATCTAGGTGTTTCTGCGTGCTGCGCCCGCCCAAAGAGTGCCTGGGTGAAAACGACAACGCAGGCATGTCGGGTGCCCCTGTCTGCACCAGCACAGCAATTTTTGAGGAAATATCTCCTTCCATTCGGCCGCAATGGCAAGAAGCTTGTGCATCCTCTCTGTTCGTCGCGGTCAATGGGAAAAGGCGCTTATCTGCAATCTAGGTGTTTCTGCGTGCTGCGCCCGCCCAAAAAGTGCCCGGGTGAAAACGACTACGCAGGCATGTCGGGTGCCACTGTCTGCACCAGCACAGCAAGTTTTGAGCAAATATCTCCTTCCGTTCGGCCGCAATGGCAAGAAGCTTGTGCATCTTCTCTGTTCGTCGCGGTCAATGGGAGAAGGCGCTTATCTGCAATCTAGGTGTTTCTGCGTGCTGCGCCCGCCCAAAGAGTGCCCGGGTGAAAACGACAACGCAGGCATGTCGGGTGCCACTGTCTGCACCAGCACAGCAAGTTTTGAGCAAATATCTCCTTCCGTTCGGCCTCAATGGTAAGAAGCTTGTGCATCTTCTCTGTTCGTCGCGGTCAATGGGAAAAGGCGCTTATCTGCAATCTAGGTGTTTCTGCGTGCTGCGCCCGCCCAAAGAGTGCCCGGGTGAAAACGACAACGCAGGCATGTCGGGTGCCACTGTCTGCACTAGCACAGCAAGTTTTGAGCAAATATCTCCTTCCGTTCGGCCGCAATGGCAAGAAGCTTGTGCATCCTCTCTGTTCGTCGCGGTCAATGGGAAAAGGCGCTTATCTGCAATCTAGGTGTTTCTGCGTGCTGCGCCTGCCCAAAGAGTGCCCGGGTGAAAACGACAATGCAGGCATGTCGGGTGCCACTGTCTGCACCAGCACAGCAAGTTTTGAGCAAATATCTCCTTCCGTTCGGCCGCAATGGCAAGAAGCTTGTGCATCTTCTCTGTTCGTCGCGGTCAATGGGAAAAGGCGCTTATCTGCAATCTAGGTGTTTCTGCGTGCTGCACCCGCCCAAAGAGTGCCCGGGTGAAAACAACAACGCAGGCATGTCGGGTGCCACTGTCTACACCAGCACAGCAAGTTTTGAGCAAATATCTCCATCCGTTCGGCCGCAATGGCAAGAAGCTTGTGCATCTTCTCTGTTCGTCGCGGTCAATGGGAAAAGGCGCTTATCTGCAATCTAGGTGTTTCTGCGTGCTGCGCCCGCCCAAAGAGTGCCCGGGTGAAAACGACAACGCAGGCATGTCGGGTGCCACTGTCTGCACCAACAAAGCAAGTTTTGAGCAAATATCTCCTTCCGTTCGGCCGCAATGGCAAGAAGCTCGTGCATCTTCTCTGTTCGTCGGGGTCAATGGGAAAAGGCGCTTATCTGCAATCTAGGTGTTTCTGCGTGCTGCACCCGCCCAAAGAGTGCCCGGGTGAAAACGACAACGCAGGCATGTCGGGTGCCACTGTCTGCACCAGCACAGCAAGTTTTGAGCAAATATCTCCTTCCGTTCGGCCGCAATGGCAAGAAGCTTGTGCATCTTCTCTGTTCGTCGTGGTCAATGGGAAAAGGCGCTTATCTGCAATCTAGGTGTTTCTGCGTGCTGCGCCCGCCCAAAGAGTGCCCGGGTGAAAACGACAACGCAGGCATGTCGGGTGCCACTGTCTGCACCAGCACAGCAAGTTTTGAGCAAATATCTCCTTCCGTTCGGCCGCAATGGCAAGAAGCTTGTGCATCTTCTATGTTCGTCGCGGTCAATGGGAAAAGGCGCTTATCTGCAATCTAGGTGTTTCTGCGTGCTGCGCCCGCCCAAAGAGTGCCCGGGTGAAAACGACAACGCAGGCATGTCGGGTGCCCCTGTCTGCACCAGCACAGCAATTTTTGAGGAAATATCTCTTTCCATTCGGCCGCAATGGCAAGAAGCTTGTGCATCCTCTCTGTTCGTCGCGGTCAATGGGAAAAGGCGCTTATCTGCAATCTAGGTGTTTCTGCGTGCTGCGCCCGCCCAAAGAGTGCCCGGGTGAAAACGACAACGCAGGCATGTCGGGTGCCACTGTCTGCACCAGCACAGCAAGTTTTGAGCAAATATCTCCTTCCGTTCGGCCGCAATGGCAAGAAGCTTGTGCATCTTCTCTGTTCGTCGCGGTCAATGGGAAAAGGCGCTTATCTGCAATCTAGGTGTTTCTGCGTGCTGCACCCGCCCAAAGAGTGCCCGGGTGAAAACGACAACGCAGGCATGTCGGGTGCCACTGTCTGCACCAGCACAGCAAGTTTTGAGCAAATATCTCCTTCCGTTCGGCCGCAATGGCAAGAAGCTTGTGCATCTTCTCTGTTCGTCGCGGTCAATGGGAAAAGGCGCTTATCTGCAATCTAGGTGTTTCTGCGTGCTGCACCCGCCCAAAGAGTGCCCGGGTGAAAACGACAACGCAGGCATGTCGGGTGCCACTGTCTGCACCAGCACAGCAATTTTTGAGCAAATATCTCCTTCCATTCGGCCGCAATGGCAAGAAGCTTGTGCATCCTCTTTGTTCGTCGCGGTCAATGGGAAAAGGCGCTTATCTGCAATCTAGGTGTTTCTGCGTGCTGCGCCCGCCCAAAGAGTGCCCGGGTTAAATCGACAACGCAGGCATGTCAGGTGCCACTGTCTGCACCAGCACAGCTAGTTTTGAGCAAGTATCTCCTTCCGTTCGGCCTCAATCGTAAGAAGCTTGTGCATCTTCTCTATTCATCGCGGTCAATGGGAAAAGGCGCTTATCTGCAATCTAGGTGTTTCTGCGTGCTGCGCCCGCCCAAAGAGTGCCCGGGTGAAAACGACAACGCAGGCATGTCGGGTGCCACTGTCTGCACCAACACAGCAAGTTTTGAGCAAATATCTCCTTCCATTCGGCCGCAATGGCAAGAAGCTTGTGCATCCTCTCTGTTCGTCGCGGTCAATGGGAAAAGGCGCTTATCTGCAATCTAGGTGTTTCTGCGTGCTGCGCCCGCCCAAAAAGTGCCCGGGTGAAAACGACAACGCAGGCATGTCGGGTGCCACTGTCTGCACCAGCACAGCAAGTTTTGAGCAAATATCTCCTTCCGTTCGGCCGCAATGGCAAGAAGCTTGTGCATCTTCTCTGTTCGTCGCGGTCAATGGGAAAAGGCGCTTATCTGCAATCTAGGTGTTTCTGCGTGCTGCGCCCGCCCAAAAAGTGCCCGGGTGAAAACGACAACGCAGGCATGTCGGGTGCCACTGTCTGCACCAGCACAGCAAGTTTTGAGCAAATATCTCCTTCCGTTCGGCCGCAATGGCAAGAAGCTTGTGCATCTTCTCTGTTCGTCGCGGTCAATGGGAAAAGGCGCTTATCTGCAATCTAGGTGTTTCTGCGTGCTGCACCCGCCCAAAGAGTGCCCGGGTGAAAACGACAACGCAGGCATGTCGGGTGCCACTGTCTGCACCAGCACAGCAAGTTTTGAGCAAATATCTCCTTCCGTTCGGCCGCAATGGCAAGAAGCTTGTGCATCTTCTATGTTCGTCGCGGTCAATGGGAAAAGGCGCTTATCTGCAATCTAGGTGTTTCTGCGTGCTGCGCCCGCCCAAAGAGTGCCCGGGTGAAAACGACAACGCAGGCATGTCGGGTGCCACTGTCTGCACCAGCACAGCAAGTTTTGAGCAAATATCTCCTTCCGTTCGGCCTCAATGGTAAGAAGCTTGTGCATCTTCTCTGTTCGTCGCGGTCAATGGGAAAAGGCGCTTATCTGCAATCTAGGTGTTTCTGCGTGCTGCGCCCGCCCAAAGAGTGCCCGGGTGAAAACGACAACGCAGGCATGTCGGGTGCCACTGTCTGCACTAGCACAGCAAGTTTTGAGCAAATATCTCCTTCCGTTCGGCCGCAATGGCAAGAAGCTTGTGCATCCTCTCTGTTCGTCGCGGTCAATGGGAAAAGGCGCTTATCTGCAATCTAGGTGTTTCTGCGTGCTGCGCCTGCCCAAAGAGTGCCCGGGTGAAAACGACAACGCAGGCATGTCGGGTGCCACTGTCTGCACCAGCACAGCAAGTTTTGAGCAAATATCTCCTTCCGTTCGGCCGCAATGGCAAGAAGCTTGTGCATCTTCTCTGTTCGTCGCGGTCAATGGGAAAAGGCGCTTATCTGCAATCTAGGTGTTTCTGCGTGCTGCACCCGCCCAAAGAGTGCCCGGGTGAAAACAACAACGCAGGCATGTCGGGTGCCACTGTCTACACCAGCACAGCAAGTTTTGAGCAAATATCTCCATCCGTTCGGCCGCAATGGCAAGAAGCTTGTGCATCTTCTCTGTTCGTCGCGGTCAATGGGAAAAGGCGCTTATCTGCAATCTAGGTGTTTCTGCGTGCTGCGCCCGCCCAAAGAGTGTCCGGGTGAAAACGACAACGCAGGCATGTCGGGTGCCACTGTCTGCACCAACAAAGCAAGTTTTGAGCAAATATCTCCTTCCGTTCGGCCACAATGGCAAGAAGCTCGTGCATCTTCTCTGTTCGTCGCGGTCAATGGGAAAAGGCGCTTATCTGCAATCTAGGTGTTTCTGCGTGCTGCACCCGCCCAAACAGTGCCCGGGTGAAAACGACAACGCAGGCATGTCGGGTGCCACTGTCTGCACCAGCACAGCAAGTTTTGAGCAAATATCTCCTTCCGTTCGGCCGCAATGGCAAGAAGCTTGTGCATCTTCTCTGTTCGTCGTGGTCAATGGGAAAAGGCGCTTATCTGCAATCTAGGTGTTTCTGCGTGCTGCGCCCGCCCAAAGAGTGCCCGGGTGAAAACGACAACGCAGGCATGTCGGGTGCCACTGTCTGCACCAGCACAGCAAGTTTTGAGCAAATATCTCCTTCCGTTCGGCCGCAATGGCAAGAAGCTTGTGCATCTTCTATGTTCGTCGCGGTCAATGGGAAAAGGCGCTTATCTGCAATCTAGGTGTTTCTGCGTGCTGCGCCCGCCCAAAGAGTGCCCGGGTGAAAACGACAACGCAGGCATATCGGGTGCCCCTGTCTGCACCAGCACAGCAATTTTTGAGGAAATATCTCCTTCCATTCGGCCGCAATGGCAAGAAGCTTGTGCATCCTCTCTGTTCGTCGCGGTCAATGGGAAAAGGCGCTTATCTGCAATCTAGGTGTTTCTGCGTGTTGCGCCCGCCCAAAGAGTGCCCGGGTGAAAACGACAACGCAGGCATGTCGGGTGCCACTGTCTGCACTAGCACAGCAAGTTTTGAGCAAATATCTCCTTCCGTTCGGCCGCAATGGCAAGAAGCTTGTGCATCTTCTCTGTTCGTCGCGGTCAATGGGAAAAGGCGCTTATCTGCAATCTAGGTGTTTCTGCGTGCTGCACCCGCCCAAAGAGTGCCCGGGTGAAAACGACAACGCAGGCATGTCGGGTGCCACTGTCTACACCAGCACAGCAATTTTTGAGCAAATATCTCCTTCCATTCGGCCGCAATGGCAAGAAGCTTGTGCATCCTCTTTGTTCGTCGCGGTCAATGGGAAAAGGCGCTTATCTGCAATCTAGGTGTTTCTGCGTGCTGCACCCGCCCAAAGAGTGCCCGGGTGAAAACGACAACGCAGGCATGTCGGGTGCCACTGTCTGCACTAGTACAGCAAGTTTTGAGCAAATATCTCCTTCCGTTCGGCCGCAATGGCAAGAAGCTTGTGCATCTTCTCTGTTCGTCGCGGTCAATGGGAAAAGGCGCTTATCTGCAATCTAGGTGTTTCTGCGTGCTGCGCCCGCCCAAAGAGTGCCCGGGTGAAAACGACAACGCAGGCATGTCGGGTGCCACTGTCTGCACCAGCACAGCAAGTTTTGAGCAAATATCTCCTTCCGTTCGGCCGCAATGGCAAGAAGCTTGTGCATCTTCTCTGTTCGTCGCGGTCAATGGGAAAAGGCGCTTATCTGCAATCTAGGTGTTTCTGCGTGCTGCGCCCGCCCAAAGAGTGCCCGGGTTAAATCGACAACGCAGGCATGTCGGGTGCCACTGTCTGCACCAGCACAGCAAGTTTTGAGCAAATATCTCCTTCCGTTCGGCCTCAATGGTAAGAAGCTTGTGCATCTTCTCTGTTCGTCGCGGTCAATGGGAAAAGGCGCTTATCTGTAATCTAGGTGTTTCTGCGTGCTGCGCCCGCCCAAAGAGTGCCCGGGTGAAAACGACAACGCAGGCATGTCGGGTGCCACTGTCTGCACCAGCACAGCAAGTTTTGAGCAAATATCTCCTTCCGTTCGGCCGCAATGGCAAGAAGCTTGTGCATCTTCTCTGTTCGTCGCGGTCAATGGGAAAAGGCGCTTATCTGCAATCTAGGTGTTTCTGCGTGCTGCGCCCGCCCAAAAAGTGCCCGGGTGAAAACGACAACGCAGGCATGTCGGGTGCCACTGTCTGCACCAGCAAAGCAAGTTTTGAGCAAATATCTCCTTCCGTTCGGCCGCAATGGCAAGAAGCTTGTGCATCTTCTCTGTTCGTCGCGGTCAATGGGAAAAGGCGCTTATCTGCAATCTAGGTGTTTCTGCGTGCTGCGCCCGCCCAAAGAGTGCCCGGGTGAAAACGACAACGCAGGCATGTCGGGTGCCACTGTCTGCACCAGCACAGCAAGTTTTGACCAAATATCTCCTTCCGTTCGGCCGCAATGGCAAGAAGCTTGTGCATCTTCTCTGTTCGTCGCGGTCAATGGGAAAAGGCGCTTATCTGCAATCTAGGTGTTTCTGCGTGCTGCGCCCGCCCAAAGAGTGCACGGGTGAAAACGACAACGCAGGCATGTCGGGTGCCACTGTCTGCACCAGCACAGCAAGTTTTGAGCAAATATCTCCTTCCGTTCGGCCGCAATGGCAAGAAGCCTGTGCATCTTCTCTGTTCGTCGCGGTCAATGGGAAAAGGCGCTTATCTGCAATCTAGGTGTTTCTGCGTGCTGCGCCCGCCCAAAAAGTGCCCGGGTGAAAACGACAACGCAGGCATGTCGGGTGCCACTGTCTGCACCAACACAGCAAGTTTTGAGCAAATATCTCCTTCCGTTCGGCCGCAATGGCAAGAAGCTTGTGCATCTTCTCTGTTCGTCGTGGTCAATGGGAAAAGGCGCTTATCTGCAATCTAGGTGTTTCTGCGTGCTGCGCCTGCCCAAAGAGTGCCCGGGTGAAAACGACAACGCAGGCTTGTCGGGTGCCACTGTCTGCACCAGCACAGCAAGTTTTGAGCAAATATCTCCTTCCGTTCGGCCGCAATGGCAAGAAGCTTGTGCATCTTCTATGTTCGTCGCGGTCAATGGGAAAAGGCCCCTATCTGCAATCTAGGTGTTTCTGCGTGCTGCGCCCGCCCAAAGAGTGCCCGGGTTAAATCGACAACGCAGGCATGTCGGGTGCCACTGTCTGCACTAGCACAGCAAGTTTTGAGCAAATATCTCCTTCCGTTCGGCCGCAATGGCAAGAAGCTTGTGCATCTTCTCTGTTCGTCGCGGTCAATGGGAAAAGGCGCTTATCTGCAATCTAGGTGTTTCTGCGTGCTGCACCCGCCCAAAGAGTGCCCGGGTGAAAACGACAACGCAGGCATGTCGGGTGCCACTGTCTGCACCAGCACAGCAATTTTTGAGCAAATATCTCCTTCCATTCGGCCGCAATGGCAAGAAGCTTGTGCATCCTCTCTGTTCGTCGCGGTCAATGGGAAAAGGCGCTTATCTGCAATCTAGGTGTTTCTGCGTGCTGCGCCCGCCCAAAGAGTGCCCGGGTTAAATCGACAACGCAGGCATGTCAGGTGCCACTGTCTGCACCAGCACAGCTAGTTTTGAGCAAATATCTCCTTCCGTTCGGCCTCAATCGTAAGAAGCTTGTGCATCTTCTCTGTTCGTCGCGGTCAATGGGAAAAGGCGCTTATCTGCAATCTAGGTGTTTCTGCGTGCTGCACCCGCCCAAAGAGTGCCCGGGTGAAAACGACAACGCAGGCATGTCGGGTGCCACTGTCTGCACTAGCACAGCAAGTTTTGAGCAAATATCTCCTTCCGTTCGGCCGCAATGGCAAGAAGCTTGTGCATCTTCTCTGTTCGTAGCGGTCAATGGGAAAAGGCGCTTATCTGCAATCTAGGTGTTTCTGCGTGCTGCGCCCGCCCAAAGAGTGCCCGGATGAAAACGACAACGCAGGCATGTCGGGTGCCACTGTCTGCACCAGCACAGCAAGTTTTGAGCAAATATCTCCTTCCGTTCGGCCTCAATGGTAAGAAGCTTGTGCATCTTCTCTGTTCGTCGCGGTCAATGGGAAAAGGCGCTTATCTGCAATCTAGGTGTTTCTGCGTGCTGCGCCCGCCCAAAGAGTGCCCGGGTGAAAACGACAACGCAGGCATGTCGGGTGCCACTGTCTGCACCAGCACAGCAAGTTTTGAGCAAATATCTCCTTCCGTTCGGCCGCAATGGCAAGAAGCTTGTACATCCTCTCTGTTCGTCGCGGTCAATGGGAAAAGGCGCTTATCTGCAATCTAGGTGTTTCTGCGTGCTGCGCCTGCCCAAAGAGTGCCCGGGTGAAAACGACAATGCAGGCATGTCGGGTGCCACTGTCTGCACCAGCACAGCAAGTTTTGAGCAAATATCTCCTTCCGTTAGGCCGCAATGGCAAGAAGCTTGTGCATCTTCTCTGTTCGTCGCGGTCAATGGGAAAAGGCGCTTATCTGCAATCTAGGTGTTTCTGCGTGCTGCACCCGCCCAAAGAGTGCCCGGGTGAAAACAACAACGCAGGCATGTCGGGTGCCACTGTCTACACCAGCACAGCAAGTTTTGAGCAAATATCTCCATCCGTTCGGCCGCAATGGCAAGAAGCTTGTGCATCTTCTCTGTTCGTCGCGGTCAATGGGAAAAGGCGCTTATCTGCAATCTAGGTGTTTCTGCGTGCTGCGCCCGCCCAAAGAGTGCCCGGGTGAAAACGACAACGCAGGCATGTCGGTTGCCACTGTCTGCACCAACAAAGCAAGTTTTGAGCAAATATCTCCTTCCGTTCGGCCACAATGGCAAGAAGCTCGTGCATCTTCTCTGTTCGTCGCGGTCAATGGGAAAAGGCGCTTATCTGCAATCTAGGTGTTTCTGCGTGCTGCACCCGCCCAAAGAGTGCCCGGGTGAAAACGACAACGCAGGCATGTCGGGTGCCACTGTCTGCACCAGCACAGCAAGTTTTGAGCAAATATCTCCTTCCGTTCGGCCGCAATGGCAAGAAGCTTGTGCATCTTCTCTGTTCGTCGTGGTCAATGGGAAAAGGCGCTTATCTGCAATCTAGGTGTTTCTGCGTGCTGCGCCCGCCCAAAGAGTGCCCGGGTGAAAACGACAACGCAGGCATGTCGGGTGCCACTGTCTGCACCAGCACAGCAAGTTTTGAGCAAATATCTCCTTCCGTTCGGCCGCAATGGCAAGAAGCTTGTGCATCTTCTATGTTCGTCGCGGTCAATGGGAAAAGGCGCTTATCTGCAATCTAGGTGTTTCTGCGTGCTGCGCCCGCCCAAAGAGTGCCCGGGTGAAAACGACAACGCAGGCATGTCGGGTGCCCCTGTCTGCACCAGCACAGCAATTTTTGAGGAAATATCTCCTTCCATTCGGCCGCAATGGCAAGAAGCTTGTGCATCCTCTCTGTTCGTCGCGGTCAATGGGAAAAGGCGCTTATCTGCAATCTAGGTGTTTCTGCGTGCTGCGCCCGCCCAAAGAGTGCCCGGGTGAAAACGACAACGCAGGCATGTCGGGTGCCACTGTCTGCACCAGCACAGCAAGTTTTGAGCAAATATCTCCTTCCGTTCGGCCGCAATGGCAAGAAGCTTGTGCATCTTCTCTGTTCGTCGCGGTCAATGGGAAAAGGCGCTTATCTGCAATCTAGGTGTTTCTGCGTGCTGCACCCGCCCAAAGAGTGCCCGGGTGAAAACGACAACGCAGGCATGTCGGGTGCCACTGTCTGCACCAGCACAGCAATTTTTGAGCAAATATCTCCTTCCATTCGGCCGCAATGGCAAGAAGCTTGTGCATCCTCTTTGTTCGTCGCGGTCAATGGGAAAAGGCGCTTATCTGCAATCTAGGTGTTTCTGCGTGCTGCGCCCGCCCAAAGAGTGCCCGGGTTAAATCGACAACGCAGGCATGTCAGGTGCCACTGTCTGCACCAGCACAGCTAGTTTTGAGCAAGTATCTCCTTCCGTTCGGCCTCAATTGTAAGAAGCTTGTGCATCTTCTCTATTCGTCGCGGTCAATGGGAAAAGGCGCTTATCTGCAATCTAGGTTTTTTCGCGTGCTGCACCCGCCCAAAGAGTGCCCGGGTGAAAACGACAACGCAGGCATGTCGGGTGCCACTGTCTGCACCAGCACAGCAAGTTTTGAGCAAATATCTCCTTCCGTTCGGCCTCAATGGTTAGAAGCTTGTGCATCTTCTCTGTTCGTCGCGGTCAATGGGAAAAGGTGCTTATCTGCAATCTAGGTGTTTCTGCGTGCTGCGCCCGCCCAAAGAGTGCCTGGGTGAAAACGACAACGCAGGCATGTCGGGTGCCACTGTCTGCACCAACACAGCAAGTTTTAAGCAAATATCTCCTTCCATTCGGCCGCAATGGCAAGAAGCTTGTGCATCCTCTCTGTTCGTCGCGGTCAATGGGAAAAGGCGCTTATCTGCAATCTAGGTGTTTCTGCGTGCTGCGCCCGCCCAAAGAGTGCCCGGGTGAAAACGACAACGCAGGCATGTCGGGTGCCCCTGTCTGCACCAGCACAGCAAGTTTTGAGCAAATATCTCCTTCCATTCGGCCGCAATGGCAAGAAGCTTGTGCATCCTCTCTGTTCGTCGCGGTCAATGGGAAAAGGCGCTTATCTGCAATCTAGGTGTTTCTGCGTGCTGCGCCTGCCCAAAGAGTGCCCGGGTGAAAACGACAATGCAGGCATGTCGGGTGCCACTGTCTGCACCAGCACAGCAAGTTTTGAGCAAATATCTCCTTCCGTTAGGCCGCAATGGCAAGAAGCTTGTGCATCTTCTCTGTTCGTCGCGGTCAATGGGAAAAGGCGCTTATCTGCAATCTAGGTGTTTCTGCGTGCTGCACCCGCCCAAAGAGTGCCCGGGTGAAAACAACAACGCAGGCATGTCGGGTGCCACTGTCTACACCAGCACAGCAAGTTTTGAGCAAATATCTCCATCCGTTCGGCCGCAATGGCAAGAAGCTTGTGCATCTTCTCTGTTCGTCGCGGTCAATGGGAAAAGGCGCTTATCTGCAATCTAGGTGTTTCTGCGTGCTGCGCCCGCCCAAAGAGTGCCCGGGTGAAAACGACAACGCAGGCATGTCGGTTGCCACTGTCTGCACCAACAAAGCAAGTTTTGAGCAAATATCTCCTTCCGTTCGGCCACAATGGCAAGAAGCTCGTGCATCTTCTCTGTTCGTCGCGGTCAATGGGAAAAGGCGCTTATCTGCAATCTAGGTGTTTCTGCGTGCTGCACCCGCCCAAAGAGTGCCCGGGTGAAAACGACAACGCAGGCATGTCGGGTGCCACTGTCTGCACCAGCACAGCAAGTTTTGAGCAAATATCTCCTTCCGTTCGGCCGCAATGGCAAGAAGCTTGTGCATCTTCTCTGTTCGTCGTGGTCAATGGGAAAAGGCGCTTATCTGCAATCTAGGTGTTTCTGCGTGCTGCGCCCGCCCAAAGAGTGCCCGGGTGAAAACGACAACGCAGGCATGTCGGGTGCCACTGTCTGCACCAGCACAGCAAGTTTTGAGCAAATATCTCCTTCCGTTCGGCCGCAATGGCAAGAAGCTTGTGCATCTTCTATGTTCGTCGCGGTCAATGGGAAAAGGCGCTTATCTGCAATCTAGGTGTTTCTGCGTGCTGCGCCCGCCCAAAGAGTGCCCGGGTGAAAACGACAACGCAGGCATGTCGGGTGCCCCTGTCTGCACCAGCACAGCAATTTTTGAGGAAATATCTCCTTCCATTCGGCCGCAATGGCAAGAAGCTTGTGCATCCTCTCTGTTCGTCGCGGTCAATGGGAAAAGGCGCTTATCTGCAATCTAGGTGTTTCTGCGTGCTGCGCCCGCCCAAAGAGTGCCCGGGTGAAAACGACAACGCAGGCATGTCGGGTGCCACTGTCTGCACCAGCACAGCAAGTTTTGAGCAAATATCTCCTTCCGTTCGGCCGCAATGGCAAGAAGCTTGTGCATCTTCTCTGTTCGTCGCGGTCAATGGGAAAAGGCGCTTATCTGCAATCTAGGTGTTTCTGCGTGCTGCACCCGCCCAAAGAGTGCCCGGGTGAAAACGACAACGCAGGCATGTCGGGTGCCACTGTCTGCACCAGCACAGCAATTTTTGAGCAAATATCTCCTTCCATTCGGCCGCAATGGCAAGAAGCTTGTGCATCCTCTTTGTTCGTCGCGGTCAATGGGAAAAGGCGCTTATCTGCAATCTAGGTGTTTCTGCGTGCTGCGCCCGCCCAAAGAGTGCCCGGGTTAAATCGACAACGCAGGCATGTCAGGTGCCACTGTCTGCACCAGCACAGCTAGTTTTGAGCAAGTATCTCCTTCCGTTCGGCCTCAATTGTAAGAAGCTTGTGCATCTTCTCTATTCGTCGCGGTCAATGGGAAAAGGCGCTTATCTGCAATCTAGGTTTTTTCGCGTGCTGCACCCGCCCAAAGAGTGCCCGGGTGAAAACGACAACGCAGGCATGTCGGGTGCCACTGTCTGCACCAGCACAGCAAGTTTTGAGCAAATATCTCCTTCCGTTCGGCCTCAATGGTTAGAAGCTTGTGCATCTTCTCTGTTCGTCGCGGTCAATGGGAAAAGGTGCTTATCTGCAATCTAGGTGTTTCTGCGTGCTGCGCCCGCCCAAAGAGTGCCTGGGTGAAAACGACAACGCAGGCATGTCGGGTGCCACTGTCTGCACCAACACAGCAAGTTTTAAGCAAATATCTCCTTCCATTCGGCCGCAATGGCAAGAAGCTTGTGCATCCTCTCTGTTCGTCGCGGTCAATGGGAAAAGGCGCTTATCTGCAATCTAGGTGTTTCTGCGTGCTGCGCCCGCCCAAAGAGTGCCCGGGTGAAAACGACAACGCAGGCATGTCGGGTGCCCCTGTCTGCACCAGCACAGCAAGTTTTGAGCAAATATCTCCTTCCATTCGGCCGCAATGGCAAGAAGCTTGTGCATCCTCTCTGTTCGTCGCGGTCAATGGGAAAAGGCGCTTATCTGCAATCTAGGTGTTTCTGCGTGCTGCGCCCGCCCAAAAAGTGCCCGGGTAAAAACGACAACGCAGGCATGTCGGGTGCCACTGTCTGCACCAGCACAGCAAGTTTTGAGCAAATATCTCCTTCCGTTCGGCCGCAATGGCAAGAAGCTTGTACATCTTCTCTGTTCGTCGCGGTCAATGGGAAAAGGCGCTTATCTGCAATCTAGGTGTTTCCGCGTGCTGCACCCGCCCAAAGAGTGCCCGGGTGAAAACGATAACGCAGGCATGTCGGGTGCCACTGTCTGCACCAGCACAGCAAGTTTTGAGCAAATATCTCCTTCCGTTCGGCCGCAATGGCAAGAAGCTTGTGCATCCTCTCTGTTCGTCGCGGTCAATGGGAAAAGGCGCTTATCTGCAATCTAGGTGTTTCTGCGTGCTGCGCCCACCCAAAGAGTGCCCGGGTGAAAACGACAACGCAGGCATGTCGGGTGCCACTGTCTGCACCAGCACAGCAAGTTTTGAGCAAATATCTCCTTCCGTTCGGCCGCAATGGCAAGAAGCTTGTGCATCTTGTCTGTTCGTCGCGGTCAATGGGAAAAGGCGCTTATCTGCAATCTAGGTGTTTCTGCGTGCTGCGCCCGCCCAAAGAGTGCCCGGGTGAAAACGACAACGCAGGCATGTCGGGTGCCCCTGTCTGCACCAGCACAGCAATTTTTGAGCAAATATCTCCTTCCATTCGGCCGCAATGGCAAGAAGCTTGTGCATCCTCTCTGTTCGTCGCGGTCAATGGGAAAAGGCGCTTATCTGCAATCTAGGTGTTTCTGCGTGCTGCGCCCGCCCAAAGAGTGCCCGGGTGAAAACGACAACGCAGGCATGTCGGGTGCCACTGTCTGCACCAGCACAGCAAGTTTTGAGCAAATATCTCCTTCCGTTCGGCCGCAATGGCAAGAAGCTTGTGCATCTTCTCTGTTCGTCGCGGTCAATGGGAAAAGGCGCTTATCTGCAATCTAGGTGTTTCTGCGTGCTGCGCCCGCCCAAAGAGTGCCCGGGTGAAAACGACAACGCAGGCATGTCGGGTGCCCCTGTCTGCACCAGCACAGCAATTTTTGAGGAAATATCTCCTTCCATTCGGCCGCAATGGCAAGAAGCTTGTGCATCCTCTCTGTTCGTCGCGGTCAATGGGAAAAGGCGCTTATCTGCAATCTAGGTGTTTCTGCGTGCTGCGCCCGCCCAAAAAGTGCCCGGGTGAAAACGACTACGCAGGCATGTCGGGTGCCACTGTCTGCACCAGCACAGCAAGTTTTGAGCAAATATCTCCTTCCGTTCGGCCGCAATGGCAAGAAGCTTGTGCATCTTCTCTGTTCGTCGCGGTCAATGGGAGAAGGCGCTTATCTGCAATCTAGGTGTTTCTGCGTGCTGCGCCCGCCCAAAGAGTGCCCGGGTGAAAACGACAACGCAGGCATGTCGGGTGCCACTGTCTGCACCAGCACAGCAAGTTTTGAGCAAATATCTCCTTCCGTTCGGCCTCAATGGTAAGAAGCTTGTGCATCTTCTCTGTTCGTCGCGGTCAATGGGAAAAGGCGCTTATCTGCAATCTAGGTGTTTCTGCGTGCTGCGCCCGCCCAAAGAGTGCCCGGGTGAAAACGACAACGCAGGCATGTCGGGTGCCACTGTCTGCACTAGCACAGCAAGTTTTGAGCAAATATCTCCTTCCGTTCGGCCGCAATGGCAAGAAGCTTGTGCATCCTCTCTGTTCGTCGCGGTCAATGGGAAAAGGCGCTTATCTGCAATCTAGGTGTTTCTGCGTGCTGCGCCTGCCCAAAGAGTGCCCGGGTGAAAACGACAATGCAGGCATGTCGGGTGCCACTGTCTGCACCAGCACAGCAAGTTTTGAGCAAATATCTCCTTCCGTTCGGCCGCAATGGCAAGAAGCTTGTGCATCTTCTCTGTTCGTCGTGGTCAATGGGAAAAGGCGCTTATCTGCAATCTAGGTGTTTCTGCGTGCTGCGCCCGCCCAAAGAGTGCCCGGGTGAAA
The DNA here is from genome assembly GCF_029499605.1 of Hyla sarda. Taxonomy (NCBI): domain Eukaryota; kingdom Metazoa; phylum Chordata; class Amphibia; order Anura; family Hylidae; genus Hyla; species Hyla sarda. The sequence goes on from NW_026610978.1 coordinate 44,718, forward strand.
ACGACAACGCAGGCATGTCGGGTGCCACTGTCTGCACCAGCACAGCAAGTTTTGAGCAAATATCTCCTTCCGTTCGGCCGCAATGGCAAGAAGCTTGTGCATCTTCTATGTTCGTCGCGGTCAATGGGAAAAGGCGCTTATCTGCAATCTAGGTGTTTCTGCGTGCTGCGCCCGCCCAAAGAGTGCCCGGGTGAAAACGACAACGCAGGCATGTCGGGTGCCCCTGTCTGCACCAGCACAGCAATTTTTGAGGAAATATCTCTTTCCATTCGGCCGCAATGGCAAGAAGCTTGTGCATCCTCTCTGTTCGTCGCGGTCAATGGGAAAAGGCGCTTATCTGCAATCTAGGTGTTTCTGCGTGCTGCGCCCGCCCAAAGAGTGCCCGGGTGAAAACGACAACGCAGGCATGTCGGGTGCCACTGTCTGCACCAGCACAGCAAGTTTTGAGCAAATATCTCCTTCCGTTCGGCCGCAATGGCAAGAAGCTTGTGCATCTTCTCTGTTCGTCGCGGTCAATGGGAAAAGGCGCTTATCTGCAATCTAGGTGTTTCTGCGTGCTGCACCCGCCCAAAGAGTGCCCGGGTGAAAACGACAACGCAGGCATGTCGGGTGCCACTGTCTGCACCAGCACAGCAAGTTTTGAGCAAATATCTCCTTCCGTTCGGCCGCAATGGCAAGAAGCTTGTGCATCTTCTCTGTTCGTCGCGGTCAATGGGAAAAGGCGCTTATCTGCAATCTAGGTGTTTCTGCGTGCTGCACCCGCCCAAAGAGTGCCCGGGTGAAAACGACAACGCAGGCATGTCGGGTGCCACTGTCTGCACCAGCACAGCAATTTTTTAGCAAATATCTCCTTCCATTCGGCCGCAATGGCAAGAAGCTTGTGCATCCTCTTTGTTCGTCGCGGTCAATGGGAAAAGGCGCTTATCTGCAATCTAGGTGTTTCTGCGTGCTGCGCCCGCCCAAAGAGTGCCCGGGTTAAATCGACAACGCAGGCATGTCAGGTGCCACTGTCTGCACCAGCACAGCTAGTTTTGAGCAAGTATCTCCTTCCGTTCGGCCTCAATCGTAAGAAGCTTGTGCATCTTCTCTATTCATCGCGGTCAATGGGAAAAGGCGCTTATCTGCAATCTAGGTGTTTCTGCGTGCTGCGCCCGCCCAAAGAGTGCCCGGGTGAAAACGACAACGCAGGCATGTCGGGTGCCACTGTCTGCACCAACACAGCAAGTTTTGAGCAAATATCTCCTTCCGTTCGGCCTCAATCGTAAGAAGCTTGTGCATCTTCTCTGTTCGTCGCGGTCAATGGGAAAAGGCGCTTATCTGCAATCTAGGTGTTTCTGCGTGCTGCGCCCGCCCAAAAAGTGCCCGGGTGAAAACGACAACGCAGGCATGTCGGGTGCCACTGTCTGCACCAGCACAGCAAGTTTTGAGCAAATATCTCCTTCCGTTCGGCCGCAATGGCAAGAAGCTTGTGCATCTTCTCTGTTCGTCGCGGTCAATGGGAAAAGGCGCTTATCTGCAATCTAGGTGTTTCTGCGTGCTGCACCCGCCCAAAGAGTGCCCGGGTGAAAACGACAATGCAGGCATGTCGGGTGCCACTGTCTGCACCAGCACAGCAAGTTTTGAGCAAATATCTCCTTCCGTTCGGCCGCAATGGCAAGAAGCTTGTGCATCTTCTCTGTTCGTCGTGGTCAATGGGAAAAGGCGCTTATCTGCAATCTAGGTGTTTCTGCGTGCTGCGCCCGCCCAAAGAGTGCCCGGGTGAAAACGACAACGCAGGCATGTCGGGTGCCACTGTCTGCACCAGCACAGCAAGTTTTGAGCAAATATCTCCTTCCGTTCGGCCGCAATGGCAAGAAGCTTGTGCATCTTCTATGTTCGTCGCGGTCAATGGGAAAAGGCGCTTATCTGCAATCTAGGTGTTTCTGCGTGCTGCGCCCGCCCAAAGAGTGCCCGGGTGAAAACGACAACGCAGGCATGTCGGGTGCCCCTGTCTGCACCAGCACAGCAATTTTTGAGGAAATATCTCCTTCCATTCGGCCGCAATGGCAAGAAGCTTGTGCATCCTCTCTGTTCGTCGCGGTCAATGGGAAAAGGCGCTTATCTGCAATCTAGGTGTTTCTGCGTGCTGCGCCCGCCCAAAGAGTGCCCGGTTGAAAACGACAACGCAGGCATGTCGGGTGCCACTGTCTGCACCAGCACAGCAAGTTTTGAGCAAATATCTCCTTCCGTTCGGCCGCAATGGCAAGAAGCTTGTGCATCTTCTCTGTTCGTCGCGGTCAATGGGAAAAGGCGCTTATCTGCAATCTAGGTGTTTCTGCGTGCTGCACCCGCCCAAAGAGTGCCCGGGTGAAAACGACAACGCAGGCATGTCGGGTGCCACTGTCTGCACTAGCACAGCAAGTTTTGAGCAAATATCTCCTTCCGTTCGGCCGCAATGGCAAGAAGCTTGTGCATCTTCTCTGTTCGTCGCGGTCAATGGGAAAAGGCGCTTATCTGCAATCTAGGTGTTTCTGCGTGCTGCACCCGCCCAAAGAGTGCCCGGGTGAAAACGACAACGCAGGCATGTCGGGTGCCACTGTCTGCACCAGCACAGCAATTTTTGAGCAAATATCTCCTTCCATTCGGCCGCAATGGCAAGAAGCTTGTGCATCCTCTTTGTTCGTCGCGGTCAATGGGAAAAGGCGCTTATCTGCAATCTAGGTGTTTCTGCGTGCTGCGCCCGCCCAAAGAGTGCCCGGGTTAAATCGACAACGCAGGCATGTCAGGTGCCACTGTCTGCACCAGCACAGCTAGTTTTGAGCAAGTATCTCCTTCCGTTCGGCCTCAATCGTAAGAAGCTTGTGCATCTTCTCTATTCGTCGCGGTCAATGGGAAAAGGCGCTTATCTGCAATCTAGGTGTTTCTGCGTGCTGCGCCCGCCCAAAGAGTGCCCGGGTGAAAACGACAACGCAGGCATGTCGGGTGCCACTGTCTGCACCAACACAGCAAGTTTTGAGCAAATATCTCCTTCCATTCGGCCGCAATGGCAAGAAGCTTGTGCATCCTCTCTGTTCGTCGCGGTCAATGGGAAAAGGCGCTTATCTGCAATCTAGGTGTTTCTGCGTGCTGCGCCCGCCCAAAAAGTGCCCGGGTGAAAACGACAACGCAGGCATGTCGGGTGCCACTGTCTGCACCAACACAGCAAGTTTTGAGCAAATATCTCCTTCCGTTCGGCCGCAATGGCAAGAAGCTTGTGCATCTTCTCTGTTCGTCGTGGTCAATGGGAAAAGGCGCTTATCTGCAATCTAGGTGTTTCTGCGTGTTGCGCCCGCCCAAAGAGTGCCCGGGTGAAAACGACAACGCAGGCATGTCGGGTGCCACTGTCTGCACCAGCACAGCAAGTTTTGAGCAAATATCTCCTTCCGTTCGGCCGCAATGGCAAGAAGCTTGTGCATCTTCTATGTTCGTCGCGGTCAATGGGAAAAGGCCCCTATCTGCAATCTAGGTGTTTCTGCGTGCTGCACCCGCCCAAAGAGTGCCCGGGTTAAATCGACAACGCAGGCATGTCAGGTGCCACTGTCTGCACCAGCACAGCTAGTTTTGAGCAAATATCTCCTTCCGTTCGGCCTCAATCGTAAGAAGCTTGTGCATCTTCTCTGTTCGTCGCGGTCAATGGGAAAAGGCGCTTATCTGCAATCTAGGTGTTTCTGCGTGCTGCACCCGCCCAAAGAGTGCCCGGGTGAAAACGACAACGCAGGCATGTCGGGTGCCACTGTCTGCACTAGCACAGCAAGTTTTGAGCAAATATCTCCTTCCGTTCGGCCGCAATGGCAAGAAGCTTGTGCATCTTCTCTGTTCGTCGCGGTCAATGGGAAAAGGCGCTTATCTGCAATCTAGGTGTTTCTGCGTGCTGCGCCCGCCCAAAGAGTGCCCGGATGAAAACGACAACGCAGGCATGTCGGGTGCCACTGTCTGCACCAGCACAGCAAGTTTTGAGCAAATATCTCCTTCCGTTCGGCCTCAATGGTAAGAAGCTTGTGCATCTTCTCTGTTCGTCGCGGTCAATGGGAAAAGGCGCTTATCTGCAATCTAGGTGTTTCTGCGTGCTGCGCCCGCCCAAAGAGTGCCCGGGTGAAAACGACAACGCAGGCATGTCGGGTGCCACTGTCTGCACCAACAAAGCAAGTTTTGAGCAAATATCTCCTTCCGTTCGGCCACAATGGCAAGAAGCTCGTGCATCTTCTCTGTTCGTCGCGGTCAATGGGAAAAGGCGCTTATCTGCAATCTAGGTGTTTCTGCGTGCTGCGCCCGCCCAAAGAGTGCCCGGATGAAAACGACAACGCAGGCATGTCGGGTGCCACTGTCTGCACCAGCACAGCAAGTTTTGAGCAAATATCTCCTTCCGTTCGGCCTCAATGGTAAGAAGCTTGTGCATCTTCTCTGTTCGTCGCGGTCAATGGGAAAAGGCGCTTATCTGCAATCTAGGTGTTTCTGCGTGCTGCGCCCGCCCAAAGAGTGCCCGGGTGAAAACGACAACGCAGGCATGTCGGGTGCCACTGTCTGCACCAACAAAGCAAGTTTTGAGCAAATATCTCCTTCCGTTCGGCCACAATGGCAAGAAGCTCGTGCATCTTCTCTGTTCGTCGCGGTCAATGGGAAAAGGCGCTTATCTGCAATCTAGGTGTTTCTGCGTGCTGCACCCGCCCAAAGAGTGCCCGGGTGAAAACGACAACGCAGGCATGTCGGGTGCCACTGTCTGCACCAGCACAGCAAGTTTTGAGCAAATATCTCCTTCCGTTCGGCCGCAATGGCAAGAAGCTTGTGCATCTTCTCTGTTCGTCGCGGTCAATGGGAAAAGGCGCTTATCTGCAATCTAGGTGTTTCTGCGTGCTGCGCCCGCCCAAAGAGTGCCCGGGTGAAAACGACAACGCAGGCATGTCGGGTGCCACTGTCTGCACCAGCACAGCAAGTTTTGAGCAAATATCTCCTTCCGTTCGGCCGCAATGGCAAGAAGCTTGTGCATCTTCTATGTTCGTCGCGGTCAATGGGAAAAGGCGCTTATCTGCAATCTAGGTGTTTCTGCGTGCTGCGCCCGCCCAAAGAGTGCCCGGGTGAAAACGACAACGCAGGCATGTCGGGTGCCCCTGTCTGCACCAGCACAGCAATTTTTGAGGAAATATCTCCTTCCATTCGGCCGCAATGGCAAGAAGCTTGTGCATCCTCTCTGTTCGTCGCGGTCAATGGGAAAAGGCGCTTATCTGCAATCTAGGTGTTTCTGCGTGCTGCGCCCGCCCAAAGAGTGCCCGGGTGAAAACGACAACGCAGGCATGTCGGGTGCCACTGTCTGCACCAGCACAGCAAGTTTTGAGCAAATATCTCCTTCCGTTCGGCCGCAATGGCAAGAAGCTTGTGCATCTTCTCTGTTCGTCGCGGTCAATGGGAAAAGGCGCTTATCTGCAATCTAGGTGTTTCTGCGTGCTGCACCCGCCCAAAGAGTGCCCGGGTGAAAACGACAACGCAGGCATGTCGGGTGCCACTGTCTGCACTAGCACAGCAAGTTTTGAGCAAATATCTCCTTCCGTTCGGCCGCAATGGCAAGAAGCTTGTGCATCTTCTCTGTTCGTCGCGGTCAATGGGAAAAGGCGCTTATCTGCAATCTAGGTGTTTCTGCGTGCTGCACCCGCCCAAAGAGTGCCCGGGTGAAAACGACAACGCAGGCATGTCGGGTGCCACTGTCTGCACCAGCACAGCAATTTTTGAGCAAATATCTCCTTCCATTCGGCCGCAATGGCAAGAAGCTTGTGCATCCTCTTTGTTCGTCGCGGTCAATGGGAAAAGGCGCTTATCTGCAATCTAGGTGTTTCTGCGTGCTGCGCCCGCCCAAAGAGTGCCCGGGTTAAATCGACAACGCAGGCATGTCAGGTGCCACTGTCTGCACCAGCACAGCTAGTTTTGAGCAAGTATCTCCTTCCGTTCGGCCTCAATTGTAAGAAGCTTGTGCATCTTCTCTATTCGTCGCGGTCAATGGGAAAAGGCGCTTATCTGCAATCTAGGTGTTTCTGCGTGCTGCGCCCGCCCAAAGAGTGCCCGGGTGAAAACGACAACGCAGGCATGTCGGGTGCCACTGTCTGCACCAACAAAGCAAGTTTTGAGCAAATATCTCCTTCCGTTCGGCCACAATGGCAAGAAGCTCGTGCATCTTCTCTGTTCGTCGCGGTCAATGGGAAAAGGCGCTTATCTGCAATCTAGGTGTTTCTGCGTGCTGCACCCGCCCAAAGAGTGCCCGGGTGAAAACGACAACGCAGGCATGTCGGGTGCCACTGTCTGCACCAGCACAGCAAGTTTTGAGCAAATATCTCCTTCCGTTCGGCCGCAATGGCAAGAAGCTTGTGCATCTTCTCTGTTCGTCGTGGTCAATGGGAAAAGGCGCTTATCTGCAATCTAGGTGTTTCTGCGTGCTGCGCCCGCCCAAAGAGTGCCCGGGTGAAAACGACAACGCAGGCATGTCGGGTGCCACTGTCTGCACCAGCACAGCAAGTTTTGAGCAAATATCTCCTTCCGTTCGGCCGCAATGGCAAGAAGCTTGTGCATCTTCTATGTTCGTCGCGGTCAATGGGAAAAGGCGCTTATCTGCAATCTAGGTGTTTCTGCGTGCTGCGCCCGCCCAAAGAGTGCCCGGGTGAAAACGACAACGCAGGCATGTCGGGTGCCCCTGTCTGCACCAGCACAGCAATTTTTGAGGAAATATCTCCTTCCATTCGGCCGCAATGGCAAGAAGCTTGTGCATCCTCTCTGTTCGTCGCGGTCAATGGGAAAAGGCGCTTATCTGCAATCTAGGTGTTTCTGCGTGCTGCGCCCGCCCAAAGAGTGCCCGGGTGAAAACGACAACGCAGGCATGTCGGGTGCCACTGTCTGCACCAGCACAGCAAGTTTTGAGCAAATATCTCCTTCCGTTCGGCCGCAATGGCAAGAAGCTTGTGCATCTTCTCTGTTCGTCGCGGTCAATGGGAAAAGGCGCTTATCTGCAATCTAGGTGTTTCTGCGTGCTGCACCCGCCCAAAGAGTGCCCGGGTGAAAACGACAACGCAGGCATGTCGGGTGCCACTGTCTGCACTAGCACAGCAAGTTTTGAGCAAATATCTCCTTCCGTTCGGCCGCAATGGCAAGAAGCTTGTGCATCTTCTCTGTTCGTCGCGGTCAATGGGAAAAGGCGCTTATCTGCAATCTAGGTGTTTCTGCGTGCTGCACCCGCCCAAAGAGTGCCCGGGTGAAAACGACAACGCAGGCATGTCGGGTGCCACTGTCTGCACCAGCACAGCAATTTTTGAGCAAATATCTCCTTCCATTCGGCCGCAATGGCAAGAAGCTTGTGCATCCTCTTTGTTCGTCGCGGTCAATGGGAAAAGGCGCTTATCTGCAATCTAGGTGTTTCTGCGTGCTGCGCCCGCCCAAAGAGTGCCCGGGTTAAATCGACAACGCAGGCATGTCAGGTGCCACTGTCTGCACCAGCACAGCTAGTGTTGAGCAAGTATCTCCTTCCGTTCGGCCTCAATTGTAAGAAGCTTGTGCATCTTCTCTATTCGTCGCGGTCAATGGGAAAAGGCGCTTATCTGCAATCTAGGTGTTTCTGCGTGCTGCGCCCGCCCAAAGAGTGCCCGGGTGAAAACGACAACGCAGGCATGTCGGGTGCCACTGTCTGCACCAACACAGCAAGTTTTGAGCAAATATCTCCTTCCATTCGGCCGCAATGGCAAGAAGCTTGTGCATCTTCTATGTTCGTCGCGGTCAATGGGAAAAGGCGCTTATCTGCAATCTAGGTGTTTCTGCGTGCTGCGCCCGCCCAAAAAGTGCCCGGGTGAAAACGACAACGCAGGCATGTCGGGTGCCACTGTCTGCACCAGCACAGCAAGTTTTGAGCAAATATCTCCTTCCGTTCGGCCGCAATGGCAAGAAGCTTGTGCATCTTCTCATTTCGTCGTGGTCAATGGGAAAAGGCGCTTATCTGCAATCTAGGTGTTTCTGCGTGCTGCGCCCGCCCAAAGAGTGCCCGGGTGAAAACGACAACGCAGGCATGTCGGGTGCCACTGTCTGCACCAGCACAGCAAGTTTTGAGCAAATATCTCCTTCCGTTCGGCCGCAATGGCAAGAAGCTTGTGCATCTTCTATGTTCGTCGCGGTCAATGGGAAAAGGCGCTTATCTGCAATCTAGGTGTTTCTGCGTGCTGCGCCCGCCCAAAGAGTGCCCGGGTTAAATCGACAACGCAGGCATGTCGGGTGCCACTGTCTGCACCAGCACAGCAAGTTTTGAGCAAATATCTCCTTCCGTTCGGCCTCAATAGTAAGAAGCTTGTGCATCTTCTCTGTTCGTCGCGGTCAATGAGAAAAGGCGCTTATCTGCAATCTAGGAGTTTCTGCGTGCTGCGCCCGCCCAAAGAGTGCCCGGGTGAAAACGACAACGCAGGCATGTCGGGTGCCACTGTCTGCACCAGCACAGCAAGTTTTGAGCAAATATCTCCTTCCGTTCGGCCGCAATGGCAAGAAGCTTGTGCATCTTCTCTGTTCGTCGCGGTCAATGGGAAAAGGCGCTTATCTGCAATCTAGGTGTTTCTGCGTGCTGCACCCGCCCAAAGAGTGCCCGGGTGAAAACGACAACGCAGGCATGTCGGGTGCCACTGTCTGCACTAGCACAGCAAGTTTTGAGCAAATATCTCCTTCCGTTCGGCCGCAATGGCAAGAAGCTTGTGCATCTTCTCTGTTCGTCGCGGTCAATGGGAAAAGGCGCTTATCTGCAATCTAGGTGTTTCTGCGTGCTGCACCCGCCCAAAGAGTGCCCGGGTGAAAACGACAACGCAGGCATGTCGGGTGCCACTGTCTGCACCAGCACAGCAATTTTTGAGCAAATATCTCCTTCCATTCGGCCGCAATGGCAAGAAGCTTGTGCATCCTCTCTGTTCGTCGCGGTCAATGGGAAAAGGCGCTTATCTGCAATCTAGGTGTTTCTGCGTGCTGCGCCCGCCCAAAGAGTGCCCGGGTTAAATCGACAACGCAGGCATGTCAGGTGCCACTGTCTGCACCAGCACAGCTAGTTTTGAGCAAATATCTCCTTCCGTTCGGCCTCAATCGTAAGAAGCTTATGCATCTTCTCTGTTCGTCGCGGTCAATGGGAAAAGGCGCTTATCTGCAATCTAGGTGTTTCTGCGTGCTGCGCCCGCCCAAAGAGTGCCCGGGTGAAAACGACAACGCAGGCATGTCGGGTGCCACTGTCTGCACCAACACAGCAAGTTTTGAGCAAATATCTCCTTCCATTCGGCCGCAATGGCAAGAAGCTTGTTCATCCTCTCTGTTCGTCGCGGTCAATGGGAAAAGGCGCTTATCTGCAATCTAGGTGTTTCTGCGTGCTGCGCCCGCCCAAAGAGTGCCCGGGTTAAATCGACAACGCAGGCATGTCAGGTGCCACTGTCTGCACCAGCACAGCTAGTTTTGAGCAAATATCTCCTTCCGTTCGGCCTCAATCGTAAGAAGCTTGTGCATCTTCTCTGTTCGTCGCGGTCAATGGGAAAAGGCGCTTATCTGCAATCTAGGTGTTTCTGCGTGCTGCGCCCGCCCAAAGAGTGCCCGGGTGAAAACGACAACGCAGGCATGTCGGGTGCCACTGTCTGCACCAACACAGCAAGTTTTGAGCAAATATCTCCTTCCATTCGGCCGCAATGGCAAGAAGCTTGTGCATCCTCTCTGTTCGTCGCGGTCAATGGGAAAAGGCGCTTATCGGCAATCTAGGTGTTTCTGCGTGCTGCGCCCGCCCAAAAAGTGCCCGGGTGAAAACGACAACGCAGGCATGTCGGGTGCCACTGTCTGCACCAGCACAGCAAGTTTTGAGCAAATATCTCCTTCCGTTCGGCCGCAATGGCAAGAAGCTTGTGCATCTTCTCTGTTCGTCGCGGTCAATGGGAAAAGGCGCTTATCTGCAATCTAGGTGTTTCTGCGTGCTGCGCCCGCCCAAAGAGTGCCCGGGTTAAATCGACAACGCAGGCATGTCAGGTGCCACTGTCTGCACCAGCACAGCTAGTTTTGAGCAAAAATCTCCTTCCGTTCGGCCTCAATCGTAAGAAGCTTGTGCATCTTCTCTGTTCGTCGCGGTCAATGGGAAAAGGCGCTTATCTGCAATCTAGGTGTTTCTGCGTGCTGCGCCCGCCCAAAGAGTGCCCGGGTGAAAACGACAACGCAGGCATGTCGGGTGCCACTGTCTGCACCAACACAGCAAGTTTTGAGCAAATATCTCCTTCCATTCGGCCGCAATGGCAAGAAGCTTGTGCATCCTCTCTGTTCGTCGCGGTCAATGGGAAAAGGCGCTTATCTGCAATCTAGGTGTTTCTGCGTGCTGCGCCCGCCCAAAGAGTGCCCGGGTTAAATCGACAACGCAGGCATGTCAGGTGCCACTGTCTGCACCAGCACAGCTAGTTTTGAGCAAATATCTCCTTCCGTTCGGCCTCAATCGTAAGAAGCTTGTGCATCTTCTCTGTTCGTCGCGGTCAATGGGAAAAGGCGCTTATCTGCAATCTAGGTGTTTCTGCGTGCTGCGCCCGCCCAAAGAGTGCCCGGGTGAAAACGACAACGCAGGCATGTCGGGTGCCACTGTCTGCACCAACACAGCAAGTTTTGAGCAAATATCTCCTTCCATTCGGCCGCAATGGCAAGAAGCTTGTGCATCCTCTCTGTTCGTCGCGGTCAATGGGAAAAGGCGCTTATCGGCAATCTAGGTGTTTCTGCGTGCTGCGCCCGCCCAAAAAGTGCCCGGGTGAAAACGACAACGCAGGCATGTCGGGTGCCACTGTCTGCACCAGCACAGCAAGTTTTGAGCAAATATCTCCTTCCGTTCGGCCGCAATGGCAAGAAGCTTGTGCATCTTCTCTGTTCGTCGCGGTCAATGGGAAAAGGCGCTTATCTGCAATCTAGGTGTTTCTGCGTGCTGCGCCCGCCCAAAGAGTGCCCGGGTTAAATCGACAACGCAGGCATGTCAGGTGCCACTGTCTGCACCAGCACAGCTAGTTTTGAGCAAATATCTCCTTCCGTTCGGCCTCAATCGTAAGAAGCTTGTGCATCTTCTCTGTTCGTCGCGGTCAATGGGAAAAGGCGCTTATCTGCAATCTAGGTGTTTCTGCGTGCTGCGCCCGCCCAAAGAGTGCCCGGGTGAAAACGACAACGCAGGCATGTCGGGTGCCACTGTCTGCACCAACACAGCAAAATTTGAGCAAATATCTCCTTCCATTCGGCCGCAATGGCAAAAAGCTTGTGCATCCTCTCTGTTCGTCGCGGTCAATGGGAAAAGGCGCTTATCTGCAATCTAGGTGTTTCTGCGTGCTGCGCCCGCCCAAAAAGTGCCCGGGTGAAAACGACAACGCAGGCATGTCGGGTGCCACTGTCTGCACCAGCACAGCAAGTTTTGAGCAAATATCTCCTTCCGTTCGGCCGCAATGGCAAGAAGCTTGTGCATCTTCTCTGTTCGTCGTGGTCAATGGGAAAAGGCGCTTATCTGCAATCTAGGTGTTTCTGCGTGCTGCGCCCGCCCAAAGAGTGCCCGGGTGAAAACGACAACGCAGGCATGTCGGGTGCCAATGTCTGCACCAGCACAGCAAGTTTTGAGCAAATATCTCCTTCCGTTCGGCCGCAATGGCAAGAAGCTTGTGCATCTTCTATGTTCGTCGCGGTCAATGGGAAAAGGCGCTTATCTGCAATCTAGGTGTTTCTGCGTACTGCGCCCGCCCAAAGAGTGCCCGGGTTAAATCGACAACGCAGGCATGTCGGGTGCCACTGTCTGCACCAGCACAGCAAGTTTTGAGCAAATATCTCCTTCCGTTCGGCCTCAATAGTAAGAAGCTTGTGCATCTTCTCTGTTTGTCGCGGTCAATGAGAAAAGGCGCTTATCTGCAATCTAGGTGTTTCTGCGTGCTGCGCCCGCCCAAAGAGTGCCCGGGTGAAAACGACAACGCAGGCATGTCGGGTGCCACTGTCTGCACCAGCACAGCAAGTTTTGAGCAAATATCTCCTTCCGTTCGGCCGCAATGGCAAGAAGCTTGTGCATCTTCTCTGTTCGTCGTGGTCAATGGGAAAAGGCGCTTATCTGCAATCTAGGTGTTTCTGCGTGCTGCGCCCGCCCAAAGAGTGCCCGGGTGAAAACGACAATGCAGGCATGTCGGGTGCCACTGTCTGCACCAGCACAGCAAGTTTTGAGCAAATATCTCCTTCCGTTCGGCCGCAATGGCAAGAAGCTTGTGCATCTTCTCTGTTCGTCGCGGTCAATGGGAAAAGGCGCTTATCTGCAATCTAGGTGTTTCTGCGTGCTGCGCCCGCCCAAAGAGTGCCCGGGTGAAAACGACAACGCAGGCATGTCGGGTGCCACTGTCTGCACCAGCACAGCAAGTTTTGAGCAAATATCTCCTTCCGTTCGGCCGCAATGGCAAGAAGCTTGTACATCTTGTCTGTTCGTCGCGGTCAATGGGAAAAGGCGCTTATCTGCAATCTAGGTGTTTCTGCGTGCTGCGCCCGCCCAAAGAGTGCCCGGGTGAAAACGACAACGCAGGCATGTCGGGTGCCCCTGTCTGCACCAGCACAGCAAGTTTTGAGCAAATATCTCCTTCCGTTCGGCCGCAATGGCAAGAAGCTTGTGCATCTTCTCTGTTCTTCGCGGTCAATGGGAAAAGGCGCTTATCTGCAATCTAGGTGTTTCTGCGTGCTACGCCCGCCCAAAGAGTGCCCGGGTGAAAACGACAACGCAGGCATGTCGGGTGCCACTGTCTGCACCAGCACAGCAAGTTTTGAGCAAATATCTCCTTCCGTTCGGCCGCAATGGCAAGAAGCTTGTGCATCCTCTCTGTTCGTCGCGGTCAATGGGAAAAGGCGCTTATCTGCAATATAGGTGTTTCTGCGTGCTGCGCCCGCCCAAAGAGTGCCCGGGTTAAATCGACAACGCAGGCATGTCGGGTGCCACTGTCTGCACCAGCACAGCAAGTTTTGAGCAAATATCTCCTTCCGTTCGGCCTCAATGGTAAGAAGCTTGTGCATCTTCTCTGTTCGTCGCGGTCAATGAGAAAAGGCGCTTATCTGCAATCTAGGTGTTTCTGCGTACTGCGCCCGCCCAAAGAGTGCCCGGGTGAAAACGACAACGCAGGCATGTCGGGTGCCACTGTCTGCACCAGCACAGCAAGTTTTGAGCAAATATCTCCTTCCGTTCGGCCGCAATGGCAAGAAGCTTGTGCATCTTCTCTGTTCGTCGCGGTCAATGGGAAAAGGCGCTTATCTGCAATCTAGGTGTTTCTGCGTGCTGCACCCGCCCAAAGAGTGCCCGGGTGAAAACGACAACGCAGGCATGTCGGGTGCCACTGTCTGCACTAGCACAGCAAGTTTTGAGCAAATATCTCCTTCCGTTCGGCCGCAATGGCAAGAAGCTTGTGCATCTTCTCTGTTCGTCGCGGTCAATGGGAAAAGGCGCTTATCTGCAATCTAGGTGTTTCTGCGTGCTGCACCCGCCCAAAGAGTGCCCGGGTGAAAACGACAACGCAGGCATGTCGGGTGCCACTGTCTGCACCAGCACAGCAATTTTTGAGCAAATATCTCCTTCCATTCGGCCGCAATGAAAAGAAGCTTGTGCATCCTCTCTGTTCGTCGCGGTCAATGGGAAAAGGCGCTTATCTGCAATCTAGGTGTTTCTGCGTGCTGCGCCCGCCCAAAGAGTGCCCGGGTTAAATCGACAACGCAGGCATGTCAGGTGCCACTGTCTGCACCAGCACAGCTAGTTTTGAGCAAATATCTCCTTCCGTTCGGCCTCAATCGTAAGAAGCTTGTGCATCTTCTCTGTTCGTCGCGGTCAATGGGAAAAGGCGCTTATCTGCAATCTAGGTGTTTCTGCGTGCTGCACCCGCCCAAAGAGTGCCCGGGTGAAAACGACAACGCAGGCATGTCGGGTGCCACTGTCTGCACTAGCACAGCAAGTTTTGAGCAAATATCTCCTTCCGTTCGGCCGCAATGGCAAGAAGCTTGTGCATCTTCTCTGTTCGTCGCGGTCAATGGGAAAAGGCGCTTATCTGCAATCTAGGTGTTTCTGCGTGCTGCACCCGCCCAAAGAGTGCCCGGGTGAAAACGACAACGCAGGCATGTCGGGTGCCACTGTCTGCACCAGCACAGCAATTTTTGAGCAAATATCTCCTTCCATTCGGCCGCAATGGCAAGAAGCTTGTGCATCCTCTCTGTTTGTCGCGGTCAATGGGAAAAGGCGCTTATCTGCAATCTAGGTGTTTCTGCGTGCTGCGCCCGCCCAAAGAGTGCCCGGGTTAAATCGACAACGCAGGCATGTCAGGTGCCACTGTCTGCACCAGCACAGCTAGTTTTGAGCAAATATCTCCTTCCGTTCGGCCTCAATCGTAAGAAGCTTGTGCATCTTCTCTGTTCGTCGCGGTCAATGGGAAAAGGCGCTTATCTGCAATCTAGGTGTTTCTGCGTGCTGCGCCCGCCCAAAGAGTGCCCGGGTGAAAACGACAACGCAGGCATGTCGGGTGCCACTGTCTGCACCAACACAGCAAGTTTTGAGCAAATATCTCCTTCCATTCGGCCGCAATGGCAAGAAGCTTGTGCATCCTCTCTGTTCGTCGCGGTCAATGGGAAAAGGCGCTTATCTGCAATCTAGGTGTTTCTGCGTGCTGCGCCCGCCCAAAAAGTGCCCGGGTGAAAACGACAACGCAGGCATGTCGGGTGCCACTGTCTGCACCAGCTTAGCAAGTTTTGAGCAAATATCTCCTTCCGTTCGGCCGCAATGGCAAGAAGCTTGTGCATCTTCTCTGTTCGTCGTGGTCAATGGGAAAAGGCGCTTATCTGCAATCTAGGTGTTTCTGCGTGCTGCGCCCGCCCAAAGAGTGCCCGGGTGAAAACGACAACGCAGGCATGTCGGGTGCCAATGTCTGCACCAGCACAGCAAGTTTTGAGCAAATATCTCCTTCCGTTCGGCCGCAATGGCAAGAAGCTTGTGCATCTTCTATGTTCGTCGCGGTCAATGGGAAAAGGCGCTTATCTGCAATCTAGGTGTTTCTGCGTACTGCGCCCGCCCAAAGAGTGCCCGGGTTAAATCGACAACACAGGCATGTCGGGTGCCACTGTCTGCACCAGCACAGCAAGTTTTGAGCAAATATCTCCTTCCGTTCGGCATCAATAGTAAGAAGCTTGTGCATCTTCTCTGTTCGTCGCGGTCAATGAGAAAAGGCGCTTATCTGCAATCTAGGTGTTTCTGCGTGCTGCGCCCGCCCAAAGAGTGCCCGGGTGAAAACGACAACGCAGGCATGTCGGGTGCCACTGTCTGCACCAGCACAGCAAGTTTTGAGCAAATATCTCCTTCCGTTCGGCCGCAATGGCAAGAAGCTTGTGCATCTTCTCTGTTCGTCGCGGTCAATGGGAAAAGGCGCTTATCTGCAATCTAGGTGTTTCTGCGTGCTGCGCCCGCCCAAAGAGTGCCCGGGTGAAAACGACAACGCAGGCATGTCGGGTGCCACTGTCTGCACCAGCACAGCAAGTTTTGAGCAAATATCTCCTTCCGTTCGGCCGCAATGGCAAGAAGCTTGTGCATCTTCTCTGTTCGTCGCGGTCAATGGGAAAAGGCGCTTATCTGCAATCTAGGTGTTTCTGCGTGCTGCACCCGCCCAAAGAGTGCCCGGGTGAAAACGACAACGCAGGCATGTCGGGTGCCACTGTCTGCACTAGCACAGCAAGTTTTGAGCAAATATCTCCTTCCGTTCGGCCGCAATGGCAAGAAGCTTGTGCATCTTCTCTGTTCGTCGCGGTCAATGGGAAAAGGCGCTTATCTGCAATCTAGGTGTTTCTGCGTGCTGCACCCGCCCAAAGAGTGCCCGCGTGAAAACGACAACGCAGGCATGTCGGGTGCCACTGTCTGCACCAGCACAGCAATTTTTGAGCAAATATCTCCTTCCATTCGGCCGCAATGGCAAGAAGCTTGTGCATCCTCTCTGTTCGTCGCGGTCAATGGGAAAAGGCGCTTATCTGCAATCTAGGTGTTTCTGCGTGCTGCGCCCGCCCAAAGAGTTCCCGGGTTAAATCGACAACGCAGGCATGTCAGGTGCCACTGTCTGCACCAGCACAGCTAGTTTTGAGCAAATATCTCCTTCCGTTCGGCCTCAATCGTAAGAAGCTTGTGCATCTTCTCTGTTCGTCGCGGTCAATGGGAAAAGGCGCTTATCTGCAATCTAGGTGTTTCTGCGTGCTGCACCCGCCCAAAGAGTGCCCGGGTGAAAACGACAACGCAGGCATGTCGGGTGCCACTGTCTGCACTAGCACAGCAAGTTTTGAGCAAATATCTCCTTCCGTTCGGCCGCAATGGCAAGAAGCTTGTGCATCTTCTCTGTTCGTCGCGGTCAATGGGAAAAGGCGCTTATCTGCAATCTAGGTGTTTCTGCGTGCTGCGCCCGCCCAAAGAGTGCCCGGATGAAAACGACAACGCAGGCATGTCGGGTGCCACTGTCTGCACCAGCACAGCAAGTTTTGAGCAAATATCTCCTTCCGTTCGGCCTCAATGGTAAGAAGCTTGTGCATCTTCTCTGTTCGTCGCGGTCAATGGGAAAAGGCGCTTATCTGCAATCTAGGTGTTTCTGCGTGCTGCGCCCGCCCAAAGAGTGCCCGGGTGAAAACGACAACGCAGGCATGTCGGGTGCCACTGTCTGCACCAGCACAGCAAGTTTTGAGCAAATATCTCCTTCCGTTCGGCCGCAATGGCAAGAAGCTTGTGCATCCTCTCTGTTCGTCGCGGTCAATGGGAAAAGGCGCTTATCTGCAATCTAGGTGTTTCTGCGTGCTGCGCCTGCCCAAAGAGTGCCCGGGTGAAAACGACAATGCAGGCATGTCGGGTGCCACTGTCTGCACCAGCACAGCAAGTTTTGAGCAAATATCTCCTTCCGTTCGGCCGCAATGGCAAGAAGCTTGTGCATCTTCTCTGTTCGTCGCGGTCAATGGGAAAAGGCGCTTATCTGCAATCTAGGTGTTTCTGCGTGCTGCACCCGCCCAAAGAGTGCCCGGGTGAAAACAACAACGCAGGCATGTCGGGTGCCACTGTCTACACCAGCACAGCAAGTTTTGAGCAAATATCTCCATCCGTTCGGCCGCAATGGCAAGAAGCTTGTGCATCTTCTCTGTTCGTCGCGGTCAATGGGAAAAGGCGCTTATCTGCAATCTAGGTGTTTCTGCGTGCTGCGCCCGCCCAAAGAGTGCCCGGGTGAAAACGACAACGCAGGCATGTCGGGTGCCACTGTCTGCACCAACAAAGCAAGTTTTGAGCAAATATCTCCTTCCGTTCGGCCACAATGGCAAGAAGCTCGTGCATCTTCTCTGTTCGTCGCGGTCAATGGGAAAAGGCGCTTATCTGCAATCTAGGTGTTTCTGCGTGCTGCACCCGCCCAAAGAGTGCCCGGGTGAAAACGACAACGCAGGCATGTCGGGTGCCACTGTCTGCACCAGCACAGCAAGTTTTGAGCAAATATCTCCTTCCGTTCGGCCGCAATGGCAAGAAGCTTGTGCATCTTCTCTGTTCGTCGCGGTCAATGGGAAAAGGCGCTTATCTGCAATCTAGGTGTTTCTGCGTGCTGCGCCCGCCCAAAGAGTGCCCGGGTGAAAACGACAACGCAGGCATGTCGGGTGCCACTGTCTGCACCAGCACAGCAAGTTTTGAGCAAATATCTCCTTCCGTTCGGCCGCAATGGCAAGAAGCTTGTGCATCTTCTATGTTCGTCGCGGTCAATGGGAAAAGGCGCTTATCTGCAATCTAGGTGTTTCTGCGTGCTGCGCCCGCCCAAAGAGTGCCCGGGTGAAAACGACAACGCAGGCATGTCGGGTGCCCCTGTCTGCACCAGCACAGCAATTTTTGAGGAAATATCTCCTTCCATTCGGCCGCAATGGCAAGAAGCTTGTGCATCCTCTCTGTTCGTCGCGGTCAATGGGAAAAGGCGCTTATCTGCAATCTAGGTGTTTCTGCGTGCTGCGCCCGCCCAAAGAGTGCCCGGGTGAAAACGACAACGCAGGCATGTCGGGTGCCACTGTCTGCACCAGCACAGCAAGTTTTGAGCAAATATCTCCTTCCGTTCGGCCGCAATGGCAAGAAGCTTGTGCATCTTCTCTGTTCGTCGCGGTCAATGGGAAAAGGCGCTTATCTGCAATCTAGGTGTTTCTGCGTGCTGCACCCGCCCAAAGAGTGCCCGGGTGAAAACGACAACGCAGGCATGTCGGGTGCCACTGTCTGCACTAGCACAGCAAGTTTTGAGCAAATATCTCCTTCCGTTCGGCCGCAATGGCAAGAAGCTTGTGCATCTTCTCTGTTCGTCGCGGTCAATGGGAAAAGGCGCTTATCTGCAATCTAGGTGTTTCTGCGTGCTGCACCCGCCCAAAGAGTGCCCGGGTGAAAACGACAACGCAGGCATGTCGGGTGCCACTGTCTGCACCAGCACAGCAATTTTTGAGCAAATATCTCCTTCCATTCGGCCGCAATGGCAAGAAGCTTGTGCATCCTCTTTGTTCGTCGCGGTCAATGGGAAAAGGCGCTTATCTGCAATCTAGGTGTTTCTGCGTGCTGCGCCCGCCCAAAGAGTGCCCGGGTTAAATCGACAACGCAGGCATGTCAGGTGCCACTGTCTGCACCAGCACAGCTAGTTTTGAGCAAGTATCTCCTTCCGTTCGGCCTCAATTGTAAGAAGCTTGTGCATCTTCTCTATTCGTCGCGGTCAATGGGAAAAGGCGCTTATCTGCAATCTAGGTGTTTCTGCGTGCTGCGCCCGCCCAAAGAGTGCCCGGGTGAAAACGACAACGCAGGCATGTCGGGTGCCACTGTCTGCACCAACAAAGCAAGTTTTGAGCAAATATCTCCTTCCGTTCGGCCACAATGGCAAGAAGCTCGTGCATCTTCTCTGTTCGTCGCGGTCAATGGGAAAAGGCGCTTATCTGCAATCTAGGTGTTTCTGCGTGCTGCGCCCGCCCAAAGAGTGCCCGGGTGAAAACGACAACGCAGGCATGTCGGGTGCCAATGTCTGCACCAGCACAGCAAGTTTTGAGCAAATATCTCCTTCCGTTCGGCCGCAATGGCAAGAAGCTTGTGCATCTTCTATGTTCGTCGCGGTCAATGGGAAAAGGCGCTTATCTGCAATCTAGGTGTTTCTGCGTACTGCGCCCGCCCAAAGAGTGCCCGGGTTAAATCGACAACACAGGCATGTCGGGTGCCACTGTCTGCACCAGCACAGCAAGTTTTGAGCAAATATCTCCTTCCGTTCGGCATCAATAGTAAGAAGCTTGTGCATCTTCTCTGTTCGTCGCGGTCAATGAGAAAAGGCGCTTATCTGCAATCTAGGTGTTTCTGCGTGCTGCGCCCGCCCAAAGAGTGCCCGGGTGAAAACGACAACGCAGGCATGTCGGGTGCCACTGTCTGCACCAGCACAGCAAGTTTTGAGCAAATATCTCCTTCCGTTCGGCCGCAATGGCAAGAAGCTTGTGCATCTTCTCTGTTCGTCGCGGTCAATGGGAAAAGGCGCTTATCTGCAATCTAGGTGTTTCTGCGTGCTGCGCCCGCCCAAAGAGTGCCCGGGTGAAAACGACAACGCAGGCATGTCGGGTGCCACTGTCTGCACCAGCACAGCAAGTTTTGAGCAAATATCTCCTTCCGTTCGGCCGCAATGGCAAGAAGCTTGTGCATCTTCTCTGTTCGTCGCGGTCAATGGGAAAAGGCGCTTATCTGCAATCTAGGTGTTTCTGCGTGCTGCACCCGCCCAAAGAGTGCCCGGGTGAAAACGACAACGCAGGCATGTCGGGTGCCACTGTCTGCACTAGCACAGCAAGTTTTGAGCAAATATCTCCTTCCGTTCGGCCGCAATGGCAAGAAGCTTGTGCATCTTCTCTGTTCGTCGCGGTCAATGGGAAAAGGCGCTTATCTGCAATCTAGGTGTTTCTGCGTGCTGCACCCGCCCAAAGAGTGCCCGCGTGAAAACGACAACGCAGGCATGTCGGGTGCCACTGTCTGCACCAGCACAGCAATTTTTGAGCAAATATCTCCTTCCATTCGGCCGCAATGGCAAGAAGCTTGTGCATCCTCTCTGTTCGTCGCGGTCAATGGGAAAAGGCGCTTATCTGCAATCTAGGTGTTTCTGCGTGCTGCGCCCGCCCAAAGAGTTCCCGGGTTAAATCGACAACGCAGGCATGTCAGGTGCCACTGTCTGCACCAGCACAGCTAGTTTTGAGCAAATATCTCCTTCCGTTCGGCCTCAATCGTAAGAAGCTTGTGCATCTTCTCTGTTCGTCGCGGTCAATGGGAAAAGGCGCTTATCTGCAATCTAGGTGTTTCTGCGTGCTGCACCCGCCCAAAGAGTGCCCGGGTGAAAACGACAACGCAGGCATGTCGGGTGCCACTGTCTGCACTAGCACAGCAAGTTTTGAGCAAATATCTCCTTCCGTTCGGCCGCAATGGCAAGAAGCTTGTGCATCTTCTCTGTTCGTCGCGGTCAATGGGAAAAGGCGCTTATCTGCAATCTAGGTGTTTCTGCGTGCTGCGCCCGCCCAAAGAGTGCCCGGATGAAAACGACAACGCAGGCATGTCGGGTGCCACTGTCTGCACCAGCACAGCAAGTTTTGAGCAAATATCTCCTTCCGTTCGGCCTCAATGGTAAGAAGCTTGTGCATCTTCTCTGTTCGTCGCGGTCAATGGGAAAAGGCGCTTATCTGCAATCTAGGTGTTTCTGCGTGCTGCGCCCGCCCAAAGAGTGCCCGGGTGAAAACGACAACGCAGGCATGTCGGGTGCCACTGTCTGCACCAGCACAGCAAGTTTTGAGCAAATATCTCCTTCCGTTCGGCCGCAATGGCAAGAAGCTTGTGCATCCTCTCTGTTCGTCGCGGTCAATGGGAAAAGGCGCTTATCTGCAATCTAGGTGTTTCTGCGTGCTGCGCCTGCCCAAAGAGTGCCCGGGTGAAAACGACAATGCAGGCATGTCGGGTGCCACTGTCTGCACCAGCACAGCAAGTTTTGAGCAAATATCTCCTTCCGTTCGGCCGCAATGGCAAGAAGCTTGTGCATCTTCTCTGTTCGTCGCGGTCAATGGGAAAAGGCGCTTATCTGCAATCTAGGTGTTTCTGCGTGCTGCACCCGCCCAAAGAGTGCCCGGGTGAAAACAACAACGCAGGCATGTCGGGTGCCACTGTCTACACCAGCACAGCAAGTTTTGAGCAAATATCTCCATCCGTTCGGCCGCAATGGCAAGAAGCTTGTGCATCTTCTCTGTTCGTCGCGGTCAATGGGAAAAGGCGCTTATCTGCAATCTAGGTGTTTCTGCGTGCTGCGCCCGCCCAAAGAGTGCCCGGGTGAAAACGACAACGCAGGCATGTCGGGTGCCACTGTCTGCACCAACAAAGCAAGTTTTGAGCAAATATCTCCTTCCGTTCGGCCACAATGGCAAGAAGCTCGTGCATCTTCTCTGTTCGTCGCGGTCAATGGGAAAAGGCGCTTATCTGCAATCTAGGTGTTTCTGCGTGCTGCACCCGCCCAAAGAGTGCCCGGGTGAAAACGACAACGCAGGCATGTCGGGTGCCACTGTCTGCACCAGCACAGCAAGTTTTGAGCAAATATCTCCTTCCGTTCGGCCGCAATGGCAAGAAGCTTGTGCATCTTCTCTGTTCGTCGCGGTCAATGGGAAAAGGCGCTTATCTGCAATCTAGGTGTTTCTGCGTGCTGCGCCCGCCCAAAGAGTGCCCGGGTGAAAACGACAACGCAGGCATGTCGGGTGCCACTGTCTGCACCAGCACAGCAAGTTTTGAGCAAATATCTCCTTCCGTTCGGCCGCAATGGCAAGAAGCTTGTGCATCTTCTATGTTCGTCGCGGTCAATGGGAAAAGGCGCTTATCTGCAATCTAGGTGTTTCTGCGTGCTGCGCCCGCCCAAAGAGTGCCCGGGTGAAAACGACAACGCAGGCATGTCGGGTGCCCCTGTCTGCACCAGCACAGCAATTTTTGAGGAAATATCTCCTTCCATTCGGCCGCAATGGCAAGAAGCTTGTGCATCCTCTCTGTTCGTCGCGGTCAATGGGAAAAGGCGCTTATCTGCAATCTAGGTGTTTCTGCGTGCTGCGCCCGCCCAAAGAGTGCCCGGGTGAAAACGACAACGCAGGCATGTCGGGTGCCACTGTCTGCACCAGCACAGCAAGTTTTGAGCAAATATCTCCTTCCGTTCGGCCGCAATGGCAAGAAGCTTGTGCATCTTCTCTGTTCGTCGCGGTCAATGGGAAAAGGCGCTTATCTGCAATCTAGGTGTTTCTGCGTGCTGCACCCGCCCAAAGAGTGCCCGGGTGAAAACGACAACGCAGGCATGTCGGGTGCCACTGTCTGCACTAGCACAGCAAGTTTTGAGCAAATATCTCCTTCCGTTCGGCCGCAATGGCAAGAAGCTTGTGCATCTTCTCTGTTCGTCGCGGTCAATGGGAAAAGGCGCTTATCTGCAATCTAGGTGTTTCTGCGTGCTGCACCCGCCCAAAGAGTGCCCGGGTGAAAACGACAACGCAGGCATGTCGGGTGCCACTGTCTGCACCAGCACAGCAATTTTTGAGCAAATATCTCCTTCCATTCGGCCGCAATGGCAAGAAGCTTGTGCATCCTCTTTGTTCGTCGCGGTCAATGGGAAAAGGCGCTTATCTGCAATCTAGGTGTTTCTGCGTGCTGCGCCCGCCCAAAGAGTGCCCGGGTTAAATCGACAACGCAGGCATGTCAGGTGCCACTGTCTGCACCAGCACAGCTAGTTTTGAGCAAGTATCTCCTTCCGTTCGGCCTCAATTGTAAGAAGCTTGTGCATCTTCTCTATTCGTCGCGGTCAATGGGAAAAGGCGCTTATCTGCAATCTAGGTGTTTCTGCGTGCTGCGCCCGCCCAAAGAGTGCCCGGGTGAAAACGACAACGCAGGCATGTCGGGTGCCACTGTCTGCACCAACAAAGCAAGTTTTGAGCAAATATCTCCTTCCGTTCGGCCACAATGGCAAGAAGCTCGTGCATCTTCTCTGTTCGTCGCGGTCAATGGGAAAAGGCGCTTATCTGCAATCTAGGTGTTTCTGCGTGCTGCACCCGCCCAAAGAGTGCCCGGGTGAAAACGACAACGCAGGCATGTCGGGTGCCACTGTCTGCACCAGCACAGCAAGTTTTGAGCAAATATCTCCTTCCGTTCGGCCGCAATGGCAAGAAGCTTGTGCATCTTCTCTGTTCGTCGTGGTCAATGGGAAAAGGCGCTTATCTGCAATCTAGGTGTTTCTGCGTGCTGCGCCCGCCCAAAGAGTGCCCGGGTGAAAACGACAACGCAGGCATGTCGGGTGCCACTGTCTGCACCAGCACAGCAAGTTTTGAGCAAATATCTCCTTCCGTTCGGCCGCAATGGCAAGAAGCTTGTGCATCTTCTATGTTCGTCGCGGTCAATGGGAAAAGGCGCTTATCTGCAATCTAGGTGTTTCTGCGTGCTGCGCCCGCCCAAAGAGTGCCCGGGTGAAAACGACAACGCAGGCATGTCGGGTGCCCCTGTCTGCACCAGCACAGCAATTTTTGAGGAAATATCTCCTTCCATTCGGCCGCAATGGCAAGAAGCTTGTGCATCCTCTCTGTTCGTCGCGGTCAATGGGAAAAGGCGCTTATCTGCAATCTAGGTGTTTCTGCGTGCTGCGCCCGCCCAAAGAGTGCCCGGGTGAAAACGACAACGCAGGCATGTCGGGTGCCACTGTCTGCACCAGCACAGCAAGTTTTGAGCAAATATCTCCTTCCGTTCGGCCGCAATGGCAAGAAGCTTGTGCATCTTCTCTGTTCGTCGCGGTCAATGGGAAAAGGCGCTTATCTGCAATCTAGGTGTTTCTGCGTGCTGCACCCGCCCAAAGAGTGCCCGGGTGAAAACGACAACGCAGGCATGTCGGGTGCCACTGTCTGCACTAGCACAGCAAGTTTTGAGCAAATATCTCCTTCCGTTCGGCCGCAATGGCAAGAAGCTTGTGCATCTTCTCTGTTCGTCGCGGTCAATGGGAAAAGGCGCTTATCTGCAATCTAGGTGTTTCTGCGTGCTGCACCCGCCCAAAGAGTGCCCGGGTGAAAACGACAACGCAGGCATGTCGGGTGCCACTGTCTGCACCAGCACAGCAATTTTTGAGCAAATATCTCCTTCCATTCGGCCGCAATGGCAAGAAGCTTGTGCATCCTCTTTGTTCGTCGCGGTCAATGGGAAAAGGCGCTTATCTGCAATCTAGGTGTTTCTGCGTGCTGCGCCCGCCCAAAGAGTGCCCGGGTTAAATCGACAACGCAGGCATGTCAGGTGCCACTGTCTGCACCAGCACAGCTAGTGTTGAGCAAGTATCTCCTTCCGTTCGGCCTCAATTGTAAGAAGCTTGTGCATCTTCTCTATTCGTCGCGGTCAATGGGAAAAGGCGCTTATCTGCAATCTAGGTGTTTCTGCGTGCTGCGCCCGCCCAAAGAGTGCCCGGGTGAAAACGACAACGCAGGCATGTCGGGTGCCACTGTCTGCACCAACACAGCAAGTTTTGAGCAAATATCTCCTTCCATTCGGCCGCAATGGCAAGAAGCTTGTGCATCTTCTATGTTCGTCGCGGTCAATGGGAAAAGGCGCTTATCTGCAATCTAGGTGTTTCTGCGTGCTGCGCCCGCCCAAAAAGTGCCCGGGTGAAAACGACAACGCAGGCATGTCGGGTGCCACTGTCTGCACCAGCACAGCAAGTTTTGAGCAAATATCTCCTTCCGTTCGGCCGCAATGGCAAGAAGCTTGTGCATCTTCTCATTTCGTCGTGGTCAATGGGAAAAGGCGCTTATCTGCAATCTAGGTGTTTCTGCGTGCTGCGCCCGCCCAAAGAGTGCCCGGGTGAAAACGACAACGCAGGCATGTCGGGTGCCACTGTCTGCACCAGCACAGCAAGTTTTGAGCAAATATCTCCTTCCGTTCGGCCGCAATGGCAAGAAGCTTGTGCATCTTCTATGTTCGTCGCGGTCAATGGGAAAAGGCGCTTATCTGCAATCTAGGTGTTTCTGCGTGCTGCGCCCGCCCAAAGAGTGCCCGGGTTAAATCGACAACGCAGGCATGTCGGGTGCCACTGTCTGCACCAGCACAGCAAGTTTTGAGCAAATATCTCCTTCCGTTCGGCCTCAATAGTAAGAAGCTTGTGCATCTTCTCTGTTCGTCGCGGTCAATGAGAAAAGGCGCTTATCTGCAATCTAGGAGTTTCTGCGTGCTGCGCCCGCCCAAAGAGTGCCCGGGTGAAAACGACAACGCAGGCATGTCGGGTGCCACTGTCTGCACCAGCACAGCAAGTTTTGAGCAAATATCTCCTTCCGTTCGGCCGCAATGGCAAGAAGCTTGTGCATCTTCTCTGTTCGTCGCGGTCAATGGGAAAAGGCGCTTATCTGCAATCTAGGTGTTTCTGCGTGCTGCACCCGCCCAAAGAGTGCCCGGGTGAAAACGACAACGCAGGCATGTCGGGTGCCACTGTCTGCACTAGCACAGCAAGTTTTGAGCAAATATCTCCTTCCGTTCGGCCGCAATGGCAAGAAGCTTGTGCATCTTCTCTGTTCGTCGCGGTCAATGGGAAAAGGCGCTTATCTGCAATCTAGGTGTTTCTGCGTGCTGCACCCGCCCAAAGAGTGCCCGGGTGAAAACGACAACGCAGGCATGTCGGGTGCCACTGTCTGCACCAGCACAGCAATTTTTGAGCAAATATCTCCTTCCATTCGGCCGCAATGGCAAGAAGCTTGTGCATCCTCTCTGTTCGTCGCGGTCAATGGGAAAAGGCGCTTATCTGCAATCTAGGTGTTTCTGCGTGCTGCGCCCGCCCAAAGAGTGCCCGGGTTAAATCGACAACGCAGGCATGTCAGGTGCCACTGTCTGCACCAGCACAGCTAGTTTTGAGCAAATATCTCCTTCCGTTCGGCCTCAATCGTAAGAAGCTTATGCATCTTCTCTGTTCGTCGCGGTCAATGGGAAAAGGCGCTTATCTGCAATCTAGGTGTTTCTGCGTGCTGCGCCCGCCCAAAGAGTGCCCGGGTGAAAACGACAACGCAGGCATGTCGGGTGCCACTGTCTGCACCAACACAGCAAGTTTTGAGCAAATATCTCCTTCCATTCGGCCGCAATGGCAAGAAGCTTGTTCATCCTCTCTGTTCGTCGCGGTCAATGGGAAAAGGCGCTTATCTGCAATCTAGGTGTTTCTGCGTGCTGCGCCCGCCCAAAGAGTGCCCGGGTTAAATCGACAACGCAGGCATGTCAGGTGCCACTGTCTGCACCAGCACAGCTAGTTTTGAGCAAATATCTCCTTCCGTTCGGCCTCAATCGTAAGAAGCTTGTGCATCTTCTCTGTTCGTCGCGGTCAATGGGAAAAGGCGCTTATCTGCAATCTAGGTGTTTCTGCGTGCTGCGCCCGCCCAAAGAGTGCCCGGGTGAAAACGACAACGCAGGCATGTCGGGTGCCACTGTCTGCACCAACACAGCAAGTTTTGAGCAAATATCTCCTTCCATTCGGCCGCAATGGCAAGAAGCTTGTGCATCCTCTCTGTTCGTCGCGGTCAATGGGAAAAGGCGCTTATCGGCAATCTAGGTGTTTCTGCGTGCTGCGCCCGCCCAAAAAGTGCCCGGGTGAAAACGACAACGCAGGCATGTCGGGTGCCACTGTCTGCACCAGCACAGCAAGTTTTGAGCAAATATCTCCTTCCGTTCGGCCGCAATGGCAAGAAGCTTGTGCATCTTCTCTGTTCGTCGCGGTCAATGGGAAAAGGCGCTTATCTGCAATCTAGGTGTTTCTGCGTGCTGCGCCCGCCCAAAGAGTGCCCGGGTTAAATCGACAACGCAGGCATGTCAGGTGCCACTGTCTGCACCAGCACAGCTAGTTTTGAGCAAAAATCTCCTTCCGTTCGGCCTCAATCGTAAGAAGCTTGTGCATCTTCTCTGTTCGTCGCGGTCAATGGGAAAAGGCGCTTATCTGCAATCTAGGTGTTTCTGCGTGCTGCGCCCGCCCAAAGAGTGCCCGGGTGAAAACGACAACGCAGGCATGTCGGGTGCCACTGTCTGCACCAACACAGCAAGTTTTGAGCAAATATCTCCTTCCATTCGGCCGCAATGGCAAGAAGCTTGTGCATCCTCTCTGTTCGTCGCGGTCAATGGGAAAAGGCGCTTATCTGCAATCTAGGTGTTTCTGCGTGCTGCGCCCGCCCAAAGAGTGCCCGGGTTAAATCGACAACGCAGGCATGTCAGGTGCCACTGTCTGCACCAGCACAGCTAGTTTTGAGCAAATATCTCCTTCCGTTCGGCCTCAATCGTAAGAAGCTTGTGCATCTTCTCTGTTCGTCGCGGTCAATGGGAAAAGGCGCTTATCTGCAATCTAGGTGTTTCTGCGTGCTGCGCCCGCCCAAAGAGTGCCCGGGTGAAAACGACAACGCAGGCATGTCGGGTGCCACTGTCTGCACCAACACAGCAAGTTTTGAGCAAATATCTCCTTCCATTCGGCCGCAATGGCAAGAAGCTTGTGCATCCTCTCTGTTCGTCGCGGTCAATGGGAAAAGGCGCTTATCGGCAATCTAGGTGTTTCTGCGTGCTGCGCCCGCCCAAAAAGTGCCCGGGTGAAAACGACAACGCAGGCATGTCGGGTGCCACTGTCTGCACCAGCACAGCAAGTTTTGAGCAAATATCTCCTTCCGTTCGGCCGCAATGGCAAGAAGCTTGTGCATCTTCTCTGTTCGTCGCGGTCAATGGGAAAAGGCGCTTATCTGCAATCTAGGTGTTTCTGCGTGCTGCGCCCGCCCAAAGAGTGCCCGGGTTAAATCGACAACGCAGGCATGTCAGGTGCCACTGTCTGCACCAGCACAGCTAGTTTTGAGCAAATATCTCCTTCCGTTCGGCCTCAATCGTAAGAAGCTTGTGCATCTTCTCTGTTCGTCGCGGTCAATGGGAAAAGGCGCTTATCTGCAATCTAGGTGTTTCTGCGTGCTGCGCCCGCCCAAAGAGTGCCCGGGTGAAAACGACAACGCAGGCATGTCGGGTGCCACTGTCTGCACCAACACAGCAAAATTTGAGCAAATATCTCCTTCCATTCGGCCGCAATGGCAAAAAGCTTGTGCATCCTCTCTGTTCGTCGCGGTCAATGGGAAAAGGCGCTTATCTGCAATCTAGGTGTTTCTGCGTGCTGCGCCCGCCCAAAAAGTGCCCGGGTGAAAACGACAACGCAGGCATGTCGGGTGCCACTGTCTGCACCAGCACAGCAAGTTTTGAGCAAATATCTCCTTCCGTTCGGCCGCAATGGCAAGAAGCTTGTGCATCTTCTCTGTTCGTCGTGGTCAATGGGAAAAGGCGCTTATCTGCAATCTAGGTGTTTCTGCGTGCTGCGCCCGCCCAAAGAGTGCCCGGGTGAAAACGACAACGCAGGCATGTCGGGTGCCAATGTCTGCACCAGCACAGCAAGTTTTGAGCAAATATCTCCTTCCGTTCGGCCGCAATGGCAAGAAGCTTGTGCATCTTCTATGTTCGTCGCGGTCAATGGGAAAAGGCGCTTATCTGCAATCTAGGTGTTTCTGCGTACTGCGCCCGCCCAAAGAGTGCCCGGGTTAAATCGACAACGCAGGCATGTCGGGTGCCACTGTCTGCACCAGCACAGCAAGTTTTGAGCAAATATCTCCTTCCGTTCGGCCTCAATAGTAAGAAGCTTGTGCATCTTCTCTGTTTGTCGCGGTCAATGAGAAAAGGCGCTTATCTGCAATCTAGGTGTTTCTGCGTGCTGCGCCCGCCCAAAGAGTGCCCGGGTGAAAACGACAACGCAGGCATGTCGGGTGCCACTGTCTGCACCAGCACAGCAAGTTTTGAGCAAATATCTCCTTCCGTTCGGCCGCAATGGCAAGAAGCTTGTGCATCTTCTCTGTTCGTCGTGGTCAATGGGAAAAGGCGCTTATCTGCAATCTAGGTGTTTCTGCGTGCTGCGCCCGCCCAAAGAGTGCCCGGGTGAAAACGACAATGCAGGCATGTCGGGTGCCACTGTCTGCACCAGCACAGCAAGTTTTGAGCAAATATCTCCTTCCGTTCGGCCGCAATGGCAAGAAGCTTGTGCATCTTCTCTGTTCGTCGCGGTCAATGGGAAAAGGCGCTTATCTGCAATCTAGGTGTTTCTGCGTGCTGCGCCCGCCCAAAGAGTGCCCGGGTGAAAACGACAACGCAGGCATGTCGGGTGCCACTGTCTGCACCAGCACAGCAAGTTTTGAGCAAATATCTCCTTCCGTTCGGCCGCAATGGCAAGAAGCTTGTACATCTTGTCTGTTCGTCGCGGTCAATGGGAAAAGGCGCTTATCTGCAATCTAGGTGTTTCTGCGTGCTGCGCCCGCCCAAAGAGTGCCCGGGTGAAAACGACAACGCAGGCATGTCGGGTGCCCCTGTCTGCACCAGCACAGCAAGTTTTGAGCAAATATCTCCTTCCGTTCGGCCGCAATGGCAAGAAGCTTGTGCATCTTCTCTGTTCTTCGCGGTCAATGGGAAAAGGCGCTTATCTGCAATCTAGGTGTTTCTGCGTGCTACGCCCGCCCAAAGAGTGCCCGGGTGAAAACGACAACGCAGGCATGTCGGGTGCCACTGTCTGCACCAGCACAGCAAGTTTTGAGCAAATATCTCC
This sequence comes from Hyla sarda, assembly GCF_029499605.1. Lineage (NCBI taxonomy): Eukaryota > Metazoa > Chordata > Amphibia > Anura > Hylidae > Hyla > Hyla sarda. The sequence goes on from NW_026610978.1 coordinate 74,381, forward strand.
TTCCGTTCGGCCGCAATGGCAAGAAGCTTGTGCATCCTCTCTGTTCGTCGCGGTCAATGGGAAAAGGCGCTTATCTGCAATATAGGTGTTTCTGCGTGCTGCGCCCGCCCAAAGAGTGCCCGGGTTAAATCGACAACGCAGGCATGTCGGGTGCCACTGTCTGCACCAGCACAGCAAGTTTTGAGCAAATATCTCCTTCCGTTCGGCCTCAATGGTAAGAAGCTTGTGCATCTTCTCTGTTCGTCGCGGTCAATGAGAAAAGGCGCTTATCTGCAATCTAGGTGTTTCTGCGTACTGCGCCCGCCCAAAGAGTGCCCGGGTGAAAACGACAACGCAGGCATGTCGGGTGCCACTGTCTGCACCAGCACAGCAAGTTTTGAGCAAATATCTCCTTCCGTTCGGCCGCAATGGCAAGAAGCTTGTGCATCTTCTCTGTTCGTCGCGGTCAATGGGAAAAGGCGCTTATCTGCAATCTAGGTGTTTCTGCGTGCTGCACCCGCCCAAAGAGTGCCCGGGTGAAAACGACAACGCAGGCATGTCGGGTGCCACTGTCTGCACTAGCACAGCAAGTTTTGAGCAAATATCTCCTTCCGTTCGGCCGCAATGGCAAGAAGCTTGTGCATCTTCTCTGTTCGTCGCGGTCAATGGGAAAAGGCGCTTATCTGCAATCTAGGTGTTTCTGCGTGCTGCACCCGCCCAAAGAGTGCCCGGGTGAAAACGACAACGCAGGCATGTCGGGTGCCACTGTCTGCACCAGCACAGCAATTTTTGAGCAAATATCTCCTTCCATTCGGCCGCAATGAAAAGAAGCTTGTGCATCCTCTCTGTTCGTCGCGGTCAATGGGAAAAGGCGCTTATCTGCAATCTAGGTGTTTCTGCGTGCTGCGCCCGCCCAAAGAGTGCCCGGGTTAAATCGACAACGCAGGCATGTCAGGTGCCACTGTCTGCACCAGCACAGCTAGTTTTGAGCAAATATCTCCTTCCGTTCGGCCTCAATCGTAAGAAGCTTGTGCATCTTCTCTGTTCGTCGCGGTCAATGGGAAAAGGCGCTTATCTGCAATCTAGGTGTTTCTGCGTGCTGCACCCGCCCAAAGAGTGCCCGGGTGAAAACGACAACGCAGGCATGTCGGGTGCCACTGTCTGCACTAGCACAGCAAGTTTTGAGCAAATATCTCCTTCCGTTCGGCCGCAATGGCAAGAAGCTTGTGCATCTTCTCTGTTCGTCGCGGTCAATGGGAAAAGGCGCTTATCTGCAATCTAGGTGTTTCTGCGTGCTGCACCCGCCCAAAGAGTGCCCGGGTGAAAACGACAACGCAGGCATGTCGGGTGCCACTGTCTGCACCAGCACAGCAATTTTTGAGCAAATATCTCCTTCCATTCGGCCGCAATGGCAAGAAGCTTGTGCATCCTCTCTGTTTGTCGCGGTCAATGGGAAAAGGCGCTTATCTGCAATCTAGGTGTTTCTGCGTGCTGCGCCCGCCCAAAGAGTGCCCGGGTTAAATCGACAACGCAGGCATGTCAGGTGCCACTGTCTGCACCAGCACAGCTAGTTTTGAGCAAATATCTCCTTCCGTTCGGCCTCAATCGTAAGAAGCTTGTGCATCTTCTCTGTTCGTCGCGGTCAATGGGAAAAGGCGCTTATCTGCAATCTAGGTGTTTCTGCGTGCTGCGCCCGCCCAAAGAGTGCCCGGGTGAAAACGACAACGCAGGCATGTCGGGTGCCACTGTCTGCACCAACACAGCAAGTTTTGAGCAAATATCTCCTTCCATTCGGCCGCAATGGCAAGAAGCTTGTGCATCCTCTCTGTTCGTCGCGGTCAATGGGAAAAGGCGCTTATCTGCAATCTAGGTGTTTCTGCGTGCTGCGCCCGCCCAAAAAGTGCCCGGGTGAAAACGACAACGCAGGCATGTCGGGTGCCACTGTCTGCACCAGCTTAGCAAGTTTTGAGCAAATATCTCCTTCCGTTCGGCCGCAATGGCAAGAAGCTTGTGCATCTTCTCTGTTCGTCGTGGTCAATGGGAAAAGGCGCTTATCTGCAATCTAGGTGTTTCTGCGTGCTGCGCCCGCCCAAAGAGTGCCCGGGTGAAAACGACAACGCAGGCATGTCGGGTGCCAATGTCTGCACCAGCACAGCAAGTTTTGAGCAAATATCTCCTTCCGTTCGGCCGCAATGGCAAGAAGCTTGTGCATCTTCTATGTTCGTCGCGGTCAATGGGAAAAGGCGCTTATCTGCAATCTAGGTGTTTCTGCGTACTGCGCCCGCCCAAAGAGTGCCCGGGTTAAATCGACAACACAGGCATGTCGGGTGCCACTGTCTGCACCAGCACAGCAAGTTTTGAGCAAATATCTCCTTCCGTTCGGCATCAATAGTAAGAAGCTTGTGCATCTTCTCTGTTCGTCGCGGTCAATGAGAAAAGGCGCTTATCTGCAATCTAGGTGTTTCTGCGTGCTGCGCCCGCCCAAAGAGTGCCCGGGTGAAAACGACAACGCAGGCATGTCGGGTGCCACTGTCTGCACCAGCACAGCAAGTTTTGAGCAAATATCTCCTTCCGTTCGGCCGCAATGGCAAGAAGCTTGTGCATCTTCTCTGTTCGTCGCGGTCAATGGGAAAAGGCGCTTATCTGCAATCTAGGTGTTTCTGCGTGCTGCGCCCGCCCAAAGAGTGCCCGGGTGAAAACGACAACGCAGGCATGTCGGGTGCCACTGTCTGCACCAGCACAGCAAGTTTTGAGCAAATATCTCCTTCCGTTCGGCCGCAATGGCAAGAAGCTTGTGCATCTTCTCTGTTCGTCGCGGTCAATGGGAAAAGGCGCTTATCTGCAATCTAGGTGTTTCTGCGTGCTGCACCCGCCCAAAGAGTGCCCGGGTGAAAACGACAACGCAGGCATGTCGGGTGCCACTGTCTGCACTAGCACAGCAAGTTTTGAGCAAATATCTCCTTCCGTTCGGCCGCAATGGCAAGAAGCTTGTGCATCTTCTCTGTTCGTCGCGGTCAATGGGAAAAGGCGCTTATCTGCAATCTAGGTGTTTCTGCGTGCTGCACCCGCCCAAAGAGTGCCCGCGTGAAAACGACAACGCAGGCATGTCGGGTGCCACTGTCTGCACCAGCACAGCAATTTTTGAGCAAATATCTCCTTCCATTCGGCCGCAATGGCAAGAAGCTTGTGCATCCTCTCTGTTCGTCGCGGTCAATGGGAAAAGGCGCTTATCTGCAATCTAGGTGTTTCTGCGTGCTGCGCCCGCCCAAAGAGTTCCCGGGTTAAATCGACAACGCAGGCATGTCAGGTGCCACTGTCTGCACCAGCACAGCTAGTTTTGAGCAAATATCTCCTTCCGTTCGGCCTCAATCGTAAGAAGCTTGTGCATCTTCTCTGTTCGTCGCGGTCAATGGGAAAAGGCGCTTATCTGCAATCTAGGTGTTTCTGCGTGCTGCACCCGCCCAAAGAGTGCCCGGGTGAAAACGACAACGCAGGCATGTCGGGTGCCACTGTCTGCACTAGCACAGCAAGTTTTGAGCAAATATCTCCTTCCGTTCGGCCGCAATGGCAAGAAGCTTGTGCATCTTCTCTGTTCGTCGCGGTCAATGGGAAAAGGCGCTTATCTGCAATCTAGGTGTTTCTGCGTGCTGCGCCCGCCCAAAGAGTGCCCGGATGAAAACGACAACGCAGGCATGTCGGGTGCCACTGTCTGCACCAGCACAGCAAGTTTTGAGCAAATATCTCCTTCCGTTCGGCCTCAATGGTAAGAAGCTTGTGCATCTTCTCTGTTCGTCGCGGTCAATGGGAAAAGGCGCTTATCTGCAATCTAGGTGTTTCTGCGTGCTGCGCCCGCCCAAAGAGTGCCCGGGTGAAAACGACAACGCAGGCATGTCGGGTGCCACTGTCTGCACCAGCACAGCAAGTTTTGAGCAAATATCTCCTTCCGTTCGGCCGCAATGGCAAGAAGCTTGTGCATCCTCTCTGTTCGTCGCGGTCAATGGGAAAAGGCGCTTATCTGCAATCTAGGTGTTTCTGCGTGCTGCGCCTGCCCAAAGAGTGCCCGGGTGAAAACGACAATGCAGGCATGTCGGGTGCCACTGTCTGCACCAGCACAGCAAGTTTTGAGCAAATATCTCCTTCCGTTCGGCCGCAATGGCAAGAAGCTTGTGCATCTTCTCTGTTCGTCGCGGTCAATGGGAAAAGGCGCTTATCTGCAATCTAGGTGTTTCTGCGTGCTGCACCCGCCCAAAGAGTGCCCGGGTGAAAACAACAACGCAGGCATGTCGGGTGCCACTGTCTACACCAGCACAGCAAGTTTTGAGCAAATATCTCCATCCGTTCGGCCGCAATGGCAAGAAGCTTGTGCATCTTCTCTGTTCGTCGCGGTCAATGGGAAAAGGCGCTTATCTGCAATCTAGGTGTTTCTGCGTGCTGCGCCCGCCCAAAGAGTGCCCGGGTGAAAACGACAACGCAGGCATGTCGGGTGCCACTGTCTGCACCAACAAAGCAAGTTTTGAGCAAATATCTCCTTCCGTTCGGCCACAATGGCAAGAAGCTCGTGCATCTTCTCTGTTCGTCGCGGTCAATGGGAAAAGGCGCTTATCTGCAATCTAGGTGTTTCTGCGTGCTGCACCCGCCCAAAGAGTGCCCGGGTGAAAACGACAACGCAGGCATGTCGGGTGCCACTGTCTGCACCAGCACAGCAAGTTTTGAGCAAATATCTCCTTCCGTTCGGCCGCAATGGCAAGAAGCTTGTGCATCTTCTCTGTTCGTCGCGGTCAATGGGAAAAGGCGCTTATCTGCAATCTAGGTGTTTCTGCGTGCTGCGCCCGCCCAAAGAGTGCCCGGGTGAAAACGACAACGCAGGCATGTCGGGTGCCACTGTCTGCACCAGCACAGCAAGTTTTGAGCAAATATCTCCTTCCGTTCGGCCGCAATGGCAAGAAGCTTGTGCATCTTCTATGTTCGTCGCGGTCAATGGGAAAAGGCGCTTATCTGCAATCTAGGTGTTTCTGCGTGCTGCGCCCGCCCAAAGAGTGCCCGGGTGAAAACGACAACGCAGGCATGTCGGGTGCCCCTGTCTGCACCAGCACAGCAATTTTTGAGGAAATATCTCCTTCCATTCGGCCGCAATGGCAAGAAGCTTGTGCATCCTCTCTGTTCGTCGCGGTCAATGGGAAAAGGCGCTTATCTGCAATCTAGGTGTTTCTGCGTGCTGCGCCCGCCCAAAGAGTGCCCGGGTGAAAACGACAACGCAGGCATGTCGGGTGCCACTGTCTGCACCAGCACAGCAAGTTTTGAGCAAATATCTCCTTCCGTTCGGCCGCAATGGCAAGAAGCTTGTGCATCTTCTCTGTTCGTCGCGGTCAATGGGAAAAGGCGCTTATCTGCAATCTAGGTGTTTCTGCGTGCTGCACCCGCCCAAAGAGTGCCCGGGTGAAAACGACAACGCAGGCATGTCGGGTGCCACTGTCTGCACTAGCACAGCAAGTTTTGAGCAAATATCTCCTTCCGTTCGGCCGCAATGGCAAGAAGCTTGTGCATCTTCTCTGTTCGTCGCGGTCAATGGGAAAAGGCGCTTATCTGCAATCTAGGTGTTTCTGCGTGCTGCACCCGCCCAAAGAGTGCCCGGGTGAAAACGACAACGCAGGCATGTCGGGTGCCACTGTCTGCACCAGCACAGCAATTTTTGAGCAAATATCTCCTTCCATTCGGCCGCAATGGCAAGAAGCTTGTGCATCCTCTTTGTTCGTCGCGGTCAATGGGAAAAGGCGCTTATCTGCAATCTAGGTGTTTCTGCGTGCTGCGCCCGCCCAAAGAGTGCCCGGGTTAAATCGACAACGCAGGCATGTCAGGTGCCACTGTCTGCACCAGCACAGCTAGTTTTGAGCAAGTATCTCCTTCCGTTCGGCCTCAATTGTAAGAAGCTTGTGCATCTTCTCTATTCGTCGCGGTCAATGGGAAAAGGCGCTTATCTGCAATCTAGGTGTTTCTGCGTGCTGCGCCCGCCCAAAGAGTGCCCGGGTGAAAACGACAACGCAGGCATGTCGGGTGCCACTGTCTGCACCAACAAAGCAAGTTTTGAGCAAATATCTCCTTCCGTTCGGCCACAATGGCAAGAAGCTCGTGCATCTTCTCTGTTCGTCGCGGTCAATGGGAAAAGGCGCTTATCTGCAATCTAGGTGTTTCTGCGTGCTGCGCCCGCCCAAAGAGTGCCCGGGTGAAAACGACAACGCAGGCATGTCGGGTGCCAATGTCTGCACCAGCACAGCAAGTTTTGAGCAAATATCTCCTTCCGTTCGGCCGCAATGGCAAGAAGCTTGTGCATCTTCTATGTTCGTCGCGGTCAATGGGAAAAGGCGCTTATCTGCAATCTAGGTGTTTCTGCGTACTGCGCCCGCCCAAAGAGTGCCCGGGTTAAATCGACAACACAGGCATGTCGGGTGCCACTGTCTGCACCAGCACAGCAAGTTTTGAGCAAATATCTCCTTCCGTTCGGCATCAATAGTAAGAAGCTTGTGCATCTTCTCTGTTCGTCGCGGTCAATGAGAAAAGGCGCTTATCTGCAATCTAGGTGTTTCTGCGTGCTGCGCCCGCCCAAAGAGTGCCCGGGTGAAAACGACAACGCAGGCATGTCGGGTGCCACTGTCTGCACCAGCACAGCAAGTTTTGAGCAAATATCTCCTTCCGTTCGGCCGCAATGGCAAGAAGCTTGTGCATCTTCTCTGTTCGTCGCGGTCAATGGGAAAAGGCGCTTATCTGCAATCTAGGTGTTTCTGCGTGCTGCGCCCGCCCAAAGAGTGCCCGGGTGAAAACGACAACGCAGGCATGTCGGGTGCCACTGTCTGCACCAGCACAGCAAGTTTTGAGCAAATATCTCCTTCCGTTCGGCCGCAATGGCAAGAAGCTTGTGCATCTTCTCTGTTCGTCGCGGTCAATGGGAAAAGGCGCTTATCTGCAATCTAGGTGTTTCTGCGTGCTGCACCCGCCCAAAGAGTGCCCGGGTGAAAACGACAACGCAGGCATGTCGGGTGCCACTGTCTGCACTAGCACAGCAAGTTTTGAGCAAATATCTCCTTCCGTTCGGCCGCAATGGCAAGAAGCTTGTGCATCTTCTCTGTTCGTCGCGGTCAATGGGAAAAGGCGCTTATCTGCAATCTAGGTGTTTCTGCGTGCTGCACCCGCCCAAAGAGTGCCCGCGTGAAAACGACAACGCAGGCATGTCGGGTGCCACTGTCTGCACCAGCACAGCAATTTTTGAGCAAATATCTCCTTCCATTCGGCCGCAATGGCAAGAAGCTTGTGCATCCTCTCTGTTCGTCGCGGTCAATGGGAAAAGGCGCTTATCTGCAATCTAGGTGTTTCTGCGTGCTGCGCCCGCCCAAAGAGTTCCCGGGTTAAATCGACAACGCAGGCATGTCAGGTGCCACTGTCTGCACCAGCACAGCTAGTTTTGAGCAAATATCTCCTTCCGTTCGGCCTCAATCGTAAGAAGCTTGTGCATCTTCTCTGTTCGTCGCGGTCAATGGGAAAAGGCGCTTATCTGCAATCTAGGTGTTTCTGCGTGCTGCACCCGCCCAAAGAGTGCCCGGGTGAAAACGACAACGCAGGCATGTCGGGTGCCACTGTCTGCACTAGCACAGCAAGTTTTGAGCAAATATCTCCTTCCGTTCGGCCGCAATGGCAAGAAGCTTGTGCATCTTCTCTGTTCGTCGCGGTCAATGGGAAAAGGCGCTTATCTGCAATCTAGGTGTTTCTGCGTGCTGCGCCCGCCCAAAGAGTGCCCGGATGAAAACGACAACGCAGGCATGTCGGGTGCCACTGTCTGCACCAGCACAGCAAGTTTTGAGCAAATATCTCCTTCCGTTCGGCCTCAATGGTAAGAAGCTTGTGCATCTTCTCTGTTCGTCGCGGTCAATGGGAAAAGGCGCTTATCTGCAATCTAGGTGTTTCTGCGTGCTGCGCCCGCCCAAAGAGTGCCCGGGTGAAAACGACAACGCAGGCATGTCGGGTGCCACTGTCTGCACCAGCACAGCAAGTTTTGAGCAAATATCTCCTTCCGTTCGGCCGCAATGGCAAGAAGCTTGTGCATCCTCTCTGTTCGTCGCGGTCAATGGGAAAAGGCGCTTATCTGCAATCTAGGTGTTTCTGCGTGCTGCGCCTGCCCAAAGAGTGCCCGGGTGAAAACGACAATGCAGGCATGTCGGGTGCCACTGTCTGCACCAGCACAGCAAGTTTTGAGCAAATATCTCCTTCCGTTCGGCCGCAATGGCAAGAAGCTTGTGCATCTTCTCTGTTCGTCGCGGTCAATGGGAAAAGGCGCTTATCTGCAATCTAGGTGTTTCTGCGTGCTGCACCCGCCCAAAGAGTGCCCGGGTGAAAACAACAACGCAGGCATGTCGGGTGCCACTGTCTACACCAGCACAGCAAGTTTTGAGCAAATATCTCCATCCGTTCGGCCGCAATGGCAAGAAGCTTGTGCATCTTCTCTGTTCGTCGCGGTCAATGGGAAAAGGCGCTTATCTGCAATCTAGGTGTTTCTGCGTGCTGCGCCCGCCCAAAGAGTGCCCGGGTGAAAACGACAACGCAGGCATGTCGGGTGCCACTGTCTGCACCAACAAAGCAAGTTTTGAGCAAATATCTCCTTCCGTTCGGCCACAATGGCAAGAAGCTCGTGCATCTTCTCTGTTCGTCGCGGTCAATGGGAAAAGGCGCTTATCTGCAATCTAGGTGTTTCTGCGTGCTGCACCCGCCCAAAGAGTGCCCGGGTGAAAACGACAACGCAGGCATGTCGGGTGCCACTGTCTGCACCAGCACAGCAAGTTTTGAGCAAATATCTCCTTCCGTTCGGCCGCAATGGCAAGAAGCTTGTGCATCTTCTCTGTTCGTCGCGGTCAATGGGAAAAGGCGCTTATCTGCAATCTAGGTGTTTCTGCGTGCTGCGCCCGCCCAAAGAGTGCCCGGGTGAAAACGACAACGCAGGCATGTCGGGTGCCACTGTCTGCACCAGCACAGCAAGTTTTGAGCAAATATCTCCTTCCGTTCGGCCGCAATGGCAAGAAGCTTGTGCATCTTCTATGTTCGTCGCGGTCAATGGGAAAAGGCGCTTATCTGCAATCTAGGTGTTTCTGCGTGCTGCGCCCGCCCAAAGAGTGCCCGGGTGAAAACGACAACGCAGGCATGTCGGGTGCCCCTGTCTGCACCAGCACAGCAATTTTTGAGGAAATATCTCCTTCCATTCGGCCGCAATGGCAAGAAGCTTGTGCATCCTCTCTGTTCGTCGCGGTCAATGGGAAAAGGCGCTTATCTGCAATCTAGGTGTTTCTGCGTGCTGCGCCCGCCCAAAGAGTGCCCGGGTGAAAACGACAACGCAGGCATGTCGGGTGCCACTGTCTGCACCAGCACAGCAAGTTTTGAGCAAATATCTCCTTCCGTTCGGCCGCAATGGCAAGAAGCTTGTGCATCTTCTCTGTTCGTCGCGGTCAATGGGAAAAGGCGCTTATCTGCAATCTAGGTGTTTCTGCGTGCTGCACCCGCCCAAAGAGTGCCCGGGTGAAAACGACAACGCAGGCATGTCGGGTGCCACTGTCTGCACTAGCACAGCAAGTTTTGAGCAAATATCTCCTTCCGTTCGGCCGCAATGGCAAGAAGCTTGTGCATCTTCTCTGTTCGTCGCGGTCAATGGGAAAAGGCGCTTATCTGCAATCTAGGTGTTTCTGCGTGCTGCACCCGCCCAAAGAGTGCCCGGGTGAAAACGACAACGCAGGCATGTCGGGTGCCACTGTCTGCACCAGCACAGCAATTTTTGAGCAAATATCTCCTTCCATTCGGCCGCAATGGCAAGAAGCTTGTGCATCCTCTTTGTTCGTCGCGGTCAATGGGAAAAGGCGCTTATCTGCAATCTAGGTGTTTCTGCGTGCTGCGCCCGCCCAAAGAGTGCCCGGGTTAAATCGACAACGCAGGCATGTCAGGTGCCACTGTCTGCACCAGCACAGCTAGTTTTGAGCAAGTATCTCCTTCCGTTCGGCCTCAATTGTAAGAAGCTTGTGCATCTTCTCTATTCGTCGCGGTCAATGGGAAAAGGCGCTTATCTGCAATCTAGGTGTTTCTGCGTGCTGCGCCCGCCCAAAGAGTGCCCGGGTGAAAACGACAACGCAGGCATGTCGGGTGCCACTGTCTGCACCAACAAAGCAAGTTTTGAGCAAATATCTCCTTCCGTTCGGCCACAATGGCAAGAAGCTCGTGCATCTTCTCTGTTCGTCGCGGTCAATGGGAAAAGGCGCTTATCTGCAATCTAGGTGTTTCTGCGTGCTGCACCCGCCCAAAGAGTGCCCGGGTGAAAACGACAACGCAGGCATGTCGGGTGCCACTGTCTGCACCAGCACAGCAAGTTTTGAGCAAATATCTCCTTCCGTTCGGCCGCAATGGCAAGAAGCTTGTGCATCTTCTCTGTTCGTCGTGGTCAATGGGAAAAGGCGCTTATCTGCAATCTAGGTGTTTCTGCGTGCTGCGCCCGCCCAAAGAGTGCCCGGGTGAAAACGACAACGCAGGCATGTCGGGTGCCACTGTCTGCACCAGCACAGCAAGTTTTGAGCAAATATCTCCTTCCGTTCGGCCGCAATGGCAAGAAGCTTGTGCATCTTCTATGTTCGTCGCGGTCAATGGGAAAAGGCGCTTATCTGCAATCTAGGTGTTTCTGCGTGCTGCGCCCGCCCAAAGAGTGCCCGGGTGAAAACGACAACGCAGGCATGTCGGGTGCCCCTGTCTGCACCAGCACAGCAATTTTTGAGGAAATATCTCCTTCCATTCGGCCGCAATGGCAAGAAGCTTGTGCATCCTCTCTGTTCGTCGCGGTCAATGGGAAAAGGCGCTTATCTGCAATCTAGGTGTTTCTGCGTGCTGCGCCAGCCCAAAGAGTGCCCGGGTGAAAACGACAACGCAGGCATGTCGGGTGCCACTGTCTGCACCAGCACAGCAAGTTTTGAGCAAATATCTCCTTCCGTTCGGCCGCAATGGCAAGAAGCTTGTGCATCTTCTCTGTTCGTCGCGGTCAATGGGAAAAGGCGCTTATCTGCAATCTAGGTGTTTCTGCGTGCTGCACCCGCCCAAAGAGTGCCCGGGTGAAAACGACAACGCAGGCATGTCGGGTGCCACTGTCTGCACTAGCACAGCAAGTTTTGAGCAAATATCTCCTTCCGTTCGGCCGCAATGGCAAGAAGCTTGTGCATCTTCTCTGTTCGTCGCGGTCAATGGGAAAAGGCGCTTATCTGCAATCTAGGTGTTTCTGCGTGCTGCACCCGCCCAAAGAGTGCCCGGGTGAAAACGACAACGCAGGCATGTCGGGTGCCACTGTCTGCACCAGCACAGCAATTTTTGAGCAAATATCTCCTTCCATTCGGCCGCAATGGCAAGAAGCTTGTGCATCCTCTTTGTTCGTCGCGGTCAATGGGAAAAGGCGCTTATCTGCAATCTAGGTGTTTCTGCGTGCTGCGCCCGCCCAAAGAGTGCCCGGGTTAAATCGACAACGCAGGCATGTCAGGTGCCACTGTCTGCACCAGCACAGCTAGTGTTGAGCAAGTATCTCCTTCCGTTCGGCCTCAATTGTAAGAAGCTTGTGCATCTTCTCTATTCGTCGCGGTCAATGGGAAAAGGCGCTTATCTGCAATCTAGGTGTTTCTGCGTGCTGCGCCCGCCCAAAGAGTGCCCGGGTGAAAACGACAACGCAGGCATGTCGGGTGCCACTGTCTGCACCAACACAGCAAGTTTTGAGCAAATATCTCCTTCCATTCGGCCGCAATGGCAAGAAGCTTGTGCATCTTCTATGTTCGTCGCGGTCAATGGGAAAAGGCGCTTATCTGCAATCTAGGTGTTTCTGCGTGCTGCGCCCGCCCAAAAAGTGCCCGGGTGAAAACGACAACGCAGGCATGTCGGGTGCCACTGTCTGCACCAGCACAGCAAGTTTTGAGCAAATATCTCCTTCCGTTCGGCCGCAATGGCAAGAAGCTTGTGCATCTTCTCATTTCGTCGTGGTCAATGGGAAAAGGCGCTTATCTGCAATCTAGGTGTTTCTGCGTGCTGCGCCCGCCCAAAGAGTGCCCGGGTGAAAACGACAACGCAGGCATGTCGGGTGCCACTGTCTGCACCAGCACAGCAAGTTTTGAGCAAATATCTCCTTCCGTTCGGCCGCAATGGCAAGAAGCTTGTGCATCTTCTCTGTTCGTCGCGGTCAATGGGAAAAGGCGCTTATCTGCAATCTAGGTGTTTCTGCGTGCTGCACCCGCCCAAAGAGTGCCCGGGTGAAAACGACAACGCAGGCATGTCGGGTGCCACTGTCTGCACTAGCACAGCAAGTTTTGAGCAAATATCTCCTTCCGTTCGGCCGCAATGGCAAGAAGCTTGTGCATCTTCTCTGTTCGTCGCGGTCAATGGGAAAAGGCGCTTATCTGCAATCTAGGTGTTTCTGCGTGCTGCACCCGCCCAAAGAGTGCCCGGGTGAAAACGACAACGCAGGCATGTCGGGTGCCACTGTCTGCACCAGCACAGCAATTTTTGAGCAAATATCTCCTTCCATTCGGCCGCAATGGCAAGAAGCTTGTGCATCCTCTCTGTTCGTCGCGGTCAATGGGAAAAGGCGCTTATCTGCAATCTAGGTGTTTCTGCGTGCTGCGCCCGCCCAAAGAGTGCCCGGGTTAAATCGACAACGCAGGCATGTCAGGTGCCACTGTCTGCACCAGCACAGCTAGTTTTGAGCAAATATCTCCTTCCGTTCGGCCTCAATCGTAAGAAGCTTATGCATCTTCTCTGTTCGTCGCGGTCAATGGGAAAAGGCGCTTATCTGCAATCTAGGTGTTTCTGCGTGCTGCGCCCGCCCAAAGAGTGCCCGGGTGAAAACGACAACGCAGGCATGTCGGGTGCCACTGTCTGCACCAACACAGCAAGTTTTGAGCAAATATCTCCTTCCATTCGGCCGCAATGGCAAGAAGCTTGTTCATCCTCTCTGTTCGTCGCGGTCAATGGGAAAAGGCGCTTATCTGCAATCTAGGTGTTTCTGCGTGCTGCGCCCGCCCAAAGAGTGCCCGGGTTAAATCGACAACGCAGGCATGTCAGGTGCCACTGTCTGCACCAGCACAGCTAGTTTTGAGCAAATATCTCCTTCCGTTCGGCCTCAATCGTAAGAAGCTTGTGCATCTTCTCTGTTCGTCGCGGTCAATGGGAAAAGGCGCTTATCTGCAATCTAGGTGTTTCTGCGTGCTGCGCCCGCCCAAAGAGTGCCCGGGTGAAAACGACAACGCAGGCATGTCGGGTGCCACTGTCTGCACCAACACAGCAAAATTTGAGCAAATATCTCCTTCCATTCGGCCGCAATGGCAAAAAGCTTGTGCATCCTCTCTGTTCGTCGCGGTCAATGGGAAAAGGCGCTTATCTGCAATCTAGGTGTTTCTGCGTGCTGCGCCCGCCCAAAAAGTGCCCGGGTGAAAACGACAACGCAGGCATGTCGGGTGCCACTGTCTGCACCAGCACAGCAAGTTTTGAGCAAATATCTCCTTCCGTTCGGCCGCAATGGCAAGAAGCTTGTGCATCTTCTCTGTTCGTCGTGGTCAATGGGAAAAGGCGCTTATCTGCAATCTAGGTGTTTCTGCGTGCTGCGCCCGCCCAAAGAGTGCCCGGGTGAAAACGACAACGCAGGCATGTCGGGTGCCAATGTCTGCACCAGCACAGCAAGTTTTGAGCAAATATCTCCTTCCGTTCGGCCGCAATGGCAAGAAGCTTGTGCATCTTCTATGTTCGTCGCGGTCAATGGGAAAAGGCGCTTATCTGCAATCTAGGTGTTTCTGCGTACTGCGCCCGCCCAAAGAGTGCCCGGGTTAAATCGACAACGCAGGCATGTCGGGTGCCACTGTCTGCACCAGCACAGCAAGTTTTGAGCAAATATCTCCTTCCGTTCGGCCTCAATAGTAAGAAGCTTGTGCATCTTCTCTGTTTGTCGCGGTCAATGAGAAAAGGCGCTTATCTGCAATCTAGGTGTTTCTGCGTGCTGCGCCCGCCCAAAGAGTGCCCGGGTGAAAACGACAACGCAGGCATGTCGGGTGCCACTGTCTGCACCAGCACAGCAAGTTTTGAGCAAATATCTCCTTCCGTTCGGCCGCAATGGCAAGAAGCTTGTGCATCTTCTCTGTTCGTCGTGGTCAATGGGAAAGGGCGCTTATCTGCAATCTAGGTGTTTCTGCGTGCTGCGCCCGCCCAAAGAGTGCCCGGGTGAAAACGACAATGCAGGCATGTCGGGTGCCACTGTCTGCACCAGCACAGCAAGTTTTGAGCAAATATCTCCTTCCGTTCGGCCGCAATGGCAAGAAGCTTGTGCATCTTCTCTGTTCGTCGCGGTCAATGGGAAAAGGCGCTTATCTGCAATCTAGGTGTTTCTGCGTGCTGCGCCCGCCCAAAGAGTGCCCGGGTGAAAACGACAACGCAGGCATGTCGGGTGCCACTGTCTGCACCAGCACAGCAAGTTTTGAGCAAATATCTCCTTCCGTTCGGCCGCAATGGCAAGAAGCTTGTACATCTTGTCTGTTCGTCGCGGTCAATGGGAAAAGGCGCTTATCTGCAATCTAGGTGTTTCTGCGTGCTGCGCCCGCCCAAAGAGTGCCCGGGTGAAAACGACAACGCAGGCATGTCGGGTGCCCCTGTCTGCACCAGCACAGCAAGTTTTGAGCAAATATCTCCTTCCGTTCGGCCGCAATGGCAAGAAGCTTGTGCATCTTCTCTGTTCGTCGCGGTCAATGGGAAAAGGCGCTTATCTGCAATCTAGGTGTTTCTGCGTGCTACGCCCGCCCAAAGAGTGCCCGGGTGAAAACGACAACGCAGGCATGTCGGGTGCCACTGTCTGCACCAGCACAGCAAGTTTTGAGCAAATATCTCCTTCCGTTCGGCCGCAATGGCAAGAAGCTTGTGCATCCTCTCTGTTCGTCGCGGTCAATGGGAAAAGGCGCTTATCTGCAATATAGGTGTTTCTGCGTGCTGCGCCCGCCCAAAGAGTGCCCGGGTTAAATCGACAACGCAGGCATGTCGGGTGCCACTGTCTGCACCAGCACAGCAAGTTTTGAGCAAATATCTCCTTCCGTTCGGCCTCAATGGTAAGAAGCTTGTGCATCTTCTCTGTTCGTCGCGGTCAATGAGAAAAGGCGCTTATCTGCAATCTAGGTGTTTCTGCGTACTGCGCCCGCCCAAAGAGTGCCCGGGTGAAAACGACAACGCAGGCATGTCGGGTGCCACTGTCTGCACCAGCACAGCAAGTTTTGAGCAAATATCTCCTTCCGTTCGGCCGCAATGGCAAGAAGCTTGTGCATCTTCTCTGTTCGTCGCGGTCAATGGGAAAAGGCGCTTATCTGCAATCTAGGTGTTTCTGCGTGCTGCACCCGCCCAAAGAGTGCCCGGGTGAAAACGACAACGCAGGCATGTCGGGTGCCACTGTCTGCACTAGCACAGCAAGTTTTGAGCAAATATCTCCTTCCGTTCGGCCGCAATGGCAAGAAGCTTGTGCATCTTCTCTGTTCGTCGCGGTCAATGGGAAAAGGCGCTTATCTGCAATCTAGGTGTTTCTGCGTGCTGCACCCGCCCAAAGAGTGCCCGGGTGAAAACGACAACGCAGGCATGTCGGGTGCCACTGTCTGCACCAGCACAGCAATTTTTGAGCAAATATCTCCTTCCATTCGGCCGCAATGAAAAGAAGCTTGTGCATCCTCTCTGTTCGTCGCGGTCAATGGGAAAAGGCGCTTATCTGCAATCTAGGTGTTTCTGCGTGCTGCGCCCGCCCAAAGAGTGCCCGGGTTAAATCGACAACGCAGGCATGTCAGGTGCCACTGTCTGCACCAGCACAGCTAGTTTTGAGCAAATATCTCCTTCCGTTCGGCCTCAATCGTAAGAAGCTTGTGCATCTTCTCTGTTCGTCGCGGTCAATGGGAAAAGGCGCTTATCTGCAATCTAGGTGTTTCTGCGTGCTGCACCCGCCCAAAGAGTGCCCGGGTGAAAACGACAACGCAGGCATGTCGGGTGCCACTGTCTGCACTAGCACAGCAAGTTTTGAGCAAATATCTCCTTCCGTTCGGCCGCAATGGCAAGAAGCTTGTGCATCTTCTCTGTTCGTCGCGGTCAATGGGAAAAGGCGCTTATCTGCAATCTAGGTGTTTCTGCGTGCTGCACCCGCCCAAAGAGTGCCCGGGTGAAAACGACAACGCAGGCATGTCGGGTGCCACTGTCTGCACCAGCACAGCAATTTTTGAGCAAATATCTCCTTCCATTCGGCCGCAATGGCAAGAAGCTTGTGCATCCTCTCTGTTTGTCGCGGTCAATGGGAAAAGGCGCTTATCTGCAATCTAGGTGTTTCTGCGTGCTGCGCCCGCCCAAAGAGTGCCCGGGTTAAATCGACAACGCAGGCATGTCAGGTTCCACTGTCTGCACCAGCACAGCTAGTTTTGAGCAAATATCTCCTTCCGTTCGGCCTCAATCGTAAGAAGCTTGTGCATCTTCTCTGTTCGTCGCGGTCAATGGGAAAAGGCGCTTATCTGCAATCTAGGTGTTTCTGCGTGCTGCGCCCGCCCAAAGAGTGCCCGGGTGAAAACGACAACGCAGGCATGTCGGGTGCCACTGTCTGCACCAACACAGCAAGTTTTGAGCAAATATCTCCTTCCATTCGGCCGCAATGGCAAGAAGCTTGTGCATCCTCTCTGTTCGTCGCGGTCAATGGGAAAAGGCGCTTATCTGCAATCTAGGTGTTTCTGCGTGCTGCGCCCGCCCAAAAAGTGCCCGGGTGAAAACGACAACGCAGGCATGTCGGGTGCCACTGTCTGCACCAGCATAGCAAGTTTTGAGCAAATATCTCCTTCCGTTCGGCCGCAATGGCAAGAAGCTTGTGCATCTTCTCTGTTCGTCGTGGTCAATGGGAAAAGGCGCTTATCTGCAATCTAGGTGTTTCTGCGTGCTGCGCCCGCCCAAAGAGTGCCCGGGTGAAAACGACAACGCAGGCATGTCGGGTGCCAATGTCTGCACCAGCACAGCAAGTTTTGAGCAAATATCTCCTTCCGTTCGGCCGCAATGGCAAGAAGCTTGTGCATCTTCTATGTTCGTCGCGGTCAATGGGAAAAGGCGCTTATCTGCAATCTAGGTGTTTCTGCGTACTGCGCCCGCCCAAAGAGTGCCCGGGTTAAATCGACAACACAGGCATGTCGGGTGCCACTGTCTGCACCAGCACAGCAAGTTTTGAGCAAATATCTCCTTCCGTTCGGCATCAATAGTAAGAAGCTTGTGCATCTTCTCTGTTCGTCGCGGTCAATGAGAAAAGGCGCTTATCTGCAATCTAGGTGTTTCTGCGTGCTGCGCCCGCCCAAAGAGTGCCCGGGTGAAAACGACAACGCAGGCATGTCGGGTGCCACTGTCTGCACCAGCACAGCAAGTTTTGAGCAAATATCTCCTTCCGTTCGGCCGCAATGGCAAGAAGCTTGTGCATCTTCTCTGTTCGTCGCGGTCAATGGGAAAAGGCGCTTATCTGCAATCTAGGTGTTTCTGCGTGCTGCGCCCGCCCAAAGAGTGCCCGGGTGAAAACGACAACGCAGGCATGTCGGGTGCCACTGTCTGCACCAGCACAGCAAGTTTTGAGCAAATATCTCCTTCCGTTCGGCCGCAATGGCAAGAAGCTTGTGCATCTTCTCTGTTCGTCGCGGTCAATGGGAAAAGGCGCTTATCTGCAATCTAGGTGTTTCTGCGTGCTGCACCCGCCCAAAGAGTGCCCGGGTGAAAACGACAACGCAGGCATGTCGGGTGCCACTGTCTGCACTAGCACAGCAAGTTTTGAGCAAATATCTCCTTCCGTTCGGCCGCAATGGCAAGAAGCTTGTGCATCTTCTCTGTTCGTCGCGGTCAATGGGAAAAGGCGCTTATCTGCAATCTAGGTGTTTCTGCGTGCTGCACCCGCCCAAAGAGTGCCCGCGTGAAAACGACAACGCAGGCATGTCGGGTGCCACTGTCTGCACCAGCACAGCAATTTTTGAGCAAATATCTCCTTCCATTCGGCCGCAATGGCAAGAAGCTTGTGCATCCTCTCTGTTCGTCGCGGTCAATGGGAAAAGGCGCTTATCTGCAATCTAGGTGTTTCTGCGTGCTGCGCCCGCCCAAAGAGTTCCCGGGTTAAATCGACAACGCAGGCATGTCAGGTGCCACTGTCTGCACCAGCACAGCTAGTTTTGAGCAAATATCTCCTTCCGTTCGGCCTCAATCGTAAGAAGCTTGTGCATCTTCTCTGTTCGTCGCGGTCAATGGGAAAAGGCGCTTATCTGCAATCTAGGTGTTTCTGCGTGCTGCGCCCGCCCAAAGAGTGCCCGGGTGAAAACGACAACGCAGGCATGTCGGGTGCCACTGTCTGCACCAACACAGCAAGTTTTGAGCAAATATCTCCTTCCATTCGGCCGCAATGGCAAGAAGCTTGTGCATCCTCTCTGTTCGTCGCGGTCAATGGGAAAAGGTGCTTATCTGCAATCTAGGTGTTTCTGCGTGCTGCGCCCGCCCAAAAAGTGCCCGGGTGAAAACGACAACGCAGGCATGTCGGGTGCCACTGTCTGCACCAGCACAGCAAGTTTTGAGCAAATATCTCCTTCCGTTCGGCCGCAATGGCAAGAAGCTTGTGCATCTTCTCTGTTCGTCGCGGTCAATGGGAAAAGGCGCTTATCTGCAATCTAGGTGTTTCTGCGTGCTGCGCCCGCCCAAAGAGTGCCCGGGTTAAATCGACAACGCAGGCATGTCAGGTGCCACTGTCTGCACCAGCACAGCTAGTTTTGAGCAAATATCTCCTTCCGTTCGGCCTCAATCGTAAGAAGCTTGTGCATCTTCTCTGTTCGTCGCGGTCAATGGGAAAAGGCGCTTATCTGCAATCTAGGTGTTTCTGCGTGCTGCGCCCGCCCAAAGAGTGCCCGGGTTAAATCGACAACGCAGGCATGTCAGGTGCCACTGTCTGCACCAGCACAGCTAGTTTTGAGCAAATATCTCCTTCCGTTCGGCCTCAATCGTAAGAAGCTTGTGCATCTTCTCTGTTCGTCGCGGTCAATGGGAAAAGGCGCTTATCTGCAATCTAGGTGTTTCTGCGTGCTGCGCCCGCCAAAAGAGTGCCCGGGTGAAAACGACAACGCAGGCATGTCGGGTGCCACTGTCTGCACCAACACAGCAAGTTTTGAGCAAATATCTCCTTCCATTCGGCCGCAATGGCAATAAGCTTGTGCATCCTCTCTGTTCGTCGCGGTCAATGGGAAAAGGCGCTTATCTGCAATCTAGGTGTTTCTGCGTGCTGCGCCCGCCCAAAAAGTGCCCGGGTGAAAACGACAACGCAGGCATGTCGGGTGCCACTGTCTGCACCAGCACAGCAAGTTTTGAGCAAATATCTCCTTCCGTTCGGCCGCAATGGCAAGAAGCTTGTGCATCTTCTCTGTTCGTCGCGGTCAATGGGAAAAGGCGCTTATCTGCAATCTAGGTGTTTCTGCGTGCTGCGCCCGCCCAAAGAGTGCCCGGGTGAAAACGACAACGCAGGCATGTCGGGTGCCACTGTCTGCACCAACACAGCAAGTTTTGAGCAAATATCTCCTTCCATTCGGCCGCAATGGCAAGAAGCTTGTGCATCCTCTCTGTTTGTCGCGGTCAATGGGAAAAGGCGCTTATCTGCAATCTAGGTGTTTCTGCGTGCTGCGCCCGCCCAAAAAGTGCCCGGGTGAAAACGACAACGCAGGCATGTCGGGTGCCACTGTCTGCACCAGCACAGCAAGTTTTGAGCAAATATCTCCTTCCGTTCGGCCGCAATGGCAAGAAGCTTGTGCATCTTCTCTGTTCGTCGCGGTCAATGGGAAAAGGCGCTTATCTGCAATCTAGGTGTTTCTGCATGCTGCGCCCGCCCAAAGAGTGCCCGGGTGAAAACGACAACGCAGGCATGTCAGGTGCCACTGTCTGCACCAACACAGCAAGTTTTGAGCAAATATCTCCTTCCATTCGGCCGCAATGGCAATAAGCTTGTGCATCCTCTCTGTTCGTCGCGGTCAATGGGAAAAGGCGCTTATCTGCAATCTAGGTGTTTCTGCGTGCTGCGCCCGCCCAAAAAGTGCCCGGGTGAAAACGACAACGCAGGCATGTCGGGTGCCACTGTCTGCACCAGCACAGCAAGTTTTGAGCAAATATCTCCTTCCGTTCGGCCGCAATGGCAAGAAGCTTGTGTATCTTCTCTGTTCGTCGTGGTCAATGGGAAAAGGCGCTTATCTGCAATCTAGGTGTTTCTGCGTGCTGCGCCCGCCCAAAGAGTGCCCGGGTGAAAACGACAACGCACGCATGTCGGGTGCCACTGTCTGCACCAGCACAGCAAGTTTTGAGCAAATATCTCCTTCCGTTCGGCCGCAATGGCAAGAAGCTTGTGCATCTTCTATGTTCGTCGCGGTCAATGGGAAAAGGCGCTTATCTGCAATCTAGGTGTTTCTGCGTGCTGCGCCCGCCCAAAGAGTGCCCGGGTTAAATCGACAACGCAGGCATGTCGGGTGCCACTGTCTGCACCAGCACAGCAAGTTTTGAGCAAATATCTCCTTCCGTTCGGCCTCAATAGTAAGAAGCTTGTGCATCTTCTCTGTTCGTCGCGGTCAATGAGAAAAGGCGCTTATCTGCAATCTAGGTGTTTCTGCGTGCTGCGCCCGCCCAAAGAGTGCCCGGGTGAAAACGACAACGCAGGCATGTCGGGTGCCACTGTCTGCACCAGCACAGCAAGTTTTGAGCAAATATCTCCTTCCGTTCGGCCGCAATGGCAAGAAGCTTGTGCATCTTCTCTGTTCGTCGTGGTCAATGGGAAAAGGCGCTTATCTGCAATCTAGGTGTTTCTGCGTGCTGCGCCCGCCCAAAGAGTGCACGGGTGAAAACGACAACGCAGGCATGTCGGGTGCCACTGTCTGCACCAGCACAGCAAGTTTTGAGCAAATATCTCCTTCCGTTCGGCCGCAATGGCAAGAAGCCTGTGCATCTTCTCTGTTCGTCGCGGTCAATGGGAAAAGGCGCTTATCTGCAATCTAGGTGTTTCTGCGTGCTGCGCCCGCCCAAAAAGTGCCCGGGTGAAAACGACAATGCAGGCATGTCGGGTGCCACTGTCTGCACCAACACAGCAAGTTTTGAGCAAATATCTCCTTCCATTCGGCCGCAATGGCAATAAGCTTGTGCATCCTCTCTATTCGTCGCGGTCAATGGGAAAAGGCGCTTATCTGCAATCTAGGTGTTTCTGCGTGCTGCGCCCGCCCAAAAAGTGCCCGGGTGAAAACGACAACGCAGGCATGTCGGGTGCCACTGTCTGCACCAGCACAGCAAGTTTTGAGCAAATATCTCCTTCCGTTCGGCCGCAATGGCAAGAAGCTTGTGCATCCTCTCTGTTCGTCGCGGTCAATGGGAAAAGGCGCTTATCTGCAATCTAGGTGTTTCTGCGTACTGCGCCCGCCCAAAGAGTGCCCGGGTTAAATCGACAACGCAGGCATGTCAGGTGCCACTGTCTGCATCAGCACAGCTAGTTTTGAGCAAATATCTCCTTCCGTTCGGCCTCAATCGTAAGAAGCTTGTGCATCTTCTCTGTTCGTCGCGGTCAATGGGAAAAGGCGCTTATCTGCAATCTAGGTGTTTCTGCGTGCTGCGCCCGCCCAAAGAGTGCCCGGGTGAAAACGACAACGCAGGCATGTCGGGTGCCACTGTCTGCACCAACACAGCAAGTTTTGAGCAAATATCTCCTTCCATTCGGCCGCAATGGCAAGAAGCTTGTGCATCCTCTCTGTTTGTCGCGGTCAATGGGAAAAGGCGCTTATCTGCAATCTAGGTGTTTCTGCGTGCTGCGCCCGCCCAAAAAGTGCCCGGGTGAAAACGACAACGCAGGCATGTCGGGTGCCACTGTCTGCACCAGCACAGCAAGTTTTGAGCAAATATCTCCTTCCGTTCGGCCGCAATGGCAAGAAGCTTGTGCATCTTCTCTGTTCGTCGCGGTCAATGGGAAAAGGCGCTTATCTGCAATCTAGGTGTTTCTGCATGCTGCGCCCGCCCAAAGAGTGCCCGGGTGAAAACGACAACGCAGGCATGTCAGGTGCCACTGTCTGCACCAACACAGCAAGTTTTGAGCAAATATCTCCTTCCATTCGGCCGCAATGGCAATAAGCTTGTGCATCCTCTCTGTTCGTCGCGGTCAATGGGAAAAGGCGCTTATCTGCAATCTAGGTGTTTCTGCGTGCTGCGCCCGCCCAAAGAGTGCCCGGGTTAAATCGACAACGCAGGCATGTCGGGTGCCACTGTCTGCACCAGCACAGCAAGTTTTGAGCAAATATCTCCTTCCGTTCGGCCTCAATAGTAAGAAGCTTGTGCATCTTCTCTGTTCGTCGCGGTCAATGAGAAAAGGCGCTTATCTGCAATCTAGGTGTTTCTGCGTGCTGCGCCCGCCCAAAGAGTGCCCGGGTGAAAACGACAACGCAGGCATGTCGGGTGCCACTGTCTGCACCAGCACAGCAAGTTTTGAGCAAATATCTCCTTCCGTTCGGCCGCAATGGCAAGAAGCTTGTGCATCTTCTCTGTTCGTCGTGGTCAATGGGAAAAGGCGCTTATCTGCAATCTAGGTGTTTCTGCGTGCTGCGCCCGCCCAAAGAGTGCACGGGTGAAAACGACAACGCAGGCATGTCGGGTGCCACTGTCTGCACCAGCACAGCAAGTTTTGAGCAAATATCTCCTTCCGTTCGGCCGCAATGGCAAGAAGCCTGTGCATCTTCTCTGTTCGTCGCGGTCAATGGGAAAAGGCGCTTATCTGCAATCTAGGTGTTTCTGCGTGCTGCGCCCGCCCAAAAAGTGCCCGGGTGAAAACGACAACGCAGGCATGTCGGGTGCCACTGTCTGCACCAACACAGCAAGTTTTGAGCAAATATCTCCTTCCATTCGGCCGCAATGGCAAGAAGCTTGTGCATCCTCTCTATTCGTCGCGGTCAATGGGAAAAGGCGCTTATCTGCAATCTAGGTGTTTCTGCGTGCTGCGCCCGCCCAAAAAGTGCCCGGGTGAAAACGACAACGCAGGCATGTCGGGTGCCACTGTATGCACCAGCACAGCAAGTTTTGAGCAAATATCTCCTTCCGTTCGGCCGCAATGGCAAGAAGCTTGTGCATCTTCTCTGTTCGTCGCGGTCAATGGGAAAAGGCGCTTATCTGCAATCTAGGTGTTTCTGCGTGCTGCGCCCGCCCAAAGAGTGCCCGGGGGAAAACGACAACGCAGGCATGTCGGGTGCCACTGTCTGCACCAGCACAGCAAGTTTTGAGCAAATATCTCCTTCCGTTCGGTCGCAATGGCAAGAAGCTTGTGCATCTTCTCTGTTCGTCGCGGTCAATGAGAAATGGCGCTTATCTGCAATCTAGGTGTTTCTGCGTGCTGCGCCTTCCCAAAGAGTGCCCGGGTGAAAACGACAACGCAGGCATGTCGGGTGCCACTGTCTGCACCAGCACAGCAAGTTTTGAGCAAATATCTCCTTCCGTTCGGCCGCAATGGCAAGAAGCTTGTGCATCTTCTCTGTTCGTCGCGGTCAATGGGAAAAGGCGCTTATCTGCAATCTAGGTGTTTCTTCGTGCTGCGCCCGCCCAAAGAGTGCCCGGGTGAAAACGACACAGGCATGTCGGGTGCCACTGTCTGCACCAGCACAGCAAGTTTTGAGCAAATATCTCCTTCCGTTCGGCCGCAATGGCAAGAAGCTTGTGCATCTTCTCTGTTCGTCGCGGTCAATGGGAAAAGGCGCTTATCTGCAATCTAGGTGTTTCTGCGTGCTGCGCCCGCCCAAAGAGTGCCCGGGTGAAAACGACAACGCAAGCATGTCGGGTGCCACTGTCTGCACCAGTACAGCAAGTTTTGAGCAAATATCTCCTTCCGTTCGGCCGCAATGGCAAGAAGCTTGTGCATCTTCTCTGTTCGTCGCGGTCAATGGAAAAAAGGCGCTTATCTGCAATCTAGGTGTTTCTGCGTGCTGCGCCCGCCCAAAGAGTGCACGGGTGAAAACGACAACGCAGGCATGTCGGGTGCCACTGTCTGCACCAGCACAGCAAGTTTTGAGCAAATATCTCCTTCCGTTCGGCCGCAATGGCAAGAAGCCTGTGCATCTTCTCTGTTCGTCGCGGTCAATGGGAAAAGGCGCTTATCTGCAATCTAGGTGTTTCTGCGTGCTGCGCCCGCCCAAAAAGTGCCCGGGTGAAAACGACAACGCAGGCATGTCGGGTGCCACTGTCCGCACCAACACAGCAAGTTTTGAGCAAATATCTCCTTCCATTCGGCCGCAATGGCAAGAAGCTTGTGCATCCTCTCTATTCGTCGCGGTCAATGGGAAAAGGCGCTTATCTGCAATCTAGGTGTTTCTGCGTGCTGCGCCCGCCCAAAAAGTGCCCGGGTGAAAACGACAACGCAGGCATGTCGGGTGCCACTGTCTGCACCAGCACAGCAAGTTTTGAGCAAATATCTCCTTCCGTTCGGCCGCAATGGCAAGAAGCTTGTGCATCTTCTCTGTTCGTCGCGGTCAATGGGAAAAGGCGCTTATCTGCAATCTAGGTGTTTCTGCGTGCTGCGCCCGCCCAAAGAGTGCCCGGGGGAAAACGACAACGCAGGCATGTCGGGTGCCACTGTCTGCACCAGCACAGCAAGTTTTGAGCAAATATCTCCTTCCGTTCGGTCGCAATGGCAAGAAGCTTGTGCATCTTCTCTGTTCGTCGCGGTCAATGAGAAATGGCGCTTATCTGCAATCTAGGTGTTTCTGCGTGCTGCGCCTTCCCAAAGAGTGCCCGGATGAAAACGACAACGCAGGCATGTCGGGTGCCACTGTCTGCACCAGCACAGCAAGTTTTGAGCAAATATCTCCTTCCGTTCGGCCGCAATGGCAAGAAGCTTGTGCATCTTCTCTGTTCGTCGCGGTCAATGGGAAAAGGCGCTTATCTGCAATCTAGGTGTTTCTTCGTGCTGCGCCCGCCCAAAGAGTGCCCGGGTGAAAACGACAACGCAGGCATGTCGGGTGCCACTGTCTGCACCAGCACAGCAAGTTTTGAGCAAATATCTTCTTCTGTTCGGCCGCAATGGCAAGAAGCTTGTGCATCTTCTCTGTTCGTCGCGGTCAATGGGAAAAGGCGCTTATCTGCAATCTAGGTGTTTCTGCGTGCTGTTCCCGCCCAAAGAGTGCCCGGGTAAAAACGACAACGCAGGCATGTCGGGTGCCACTGTCTGCACCAGCACAGCAAGTTTTGAGCAAATATCTCCTTCCGTTCGGCCGCAATGGCAAGAAGCTTGTGCATCTTCTCTGTTCGTCGCGGTCAATGGGAAAAGGCGCTTATCTGCAATCTAGGTGTTTCTGCGTGCTGCGCCCGCCCAAAGAGTGCTCGGGTGAAAACGACAACGCAGGCATGTCGGGTGCCACTGTCTGCACCAGCACAGCAAGTTTTGAGCAAATATCTCCTTCCGTTCGGCCGCAATGGCAAGAAGCTTGTGCATCTTCTCTGTTCGTCGCGGTCAATGGGAAAAGGCGCTTACCTGCAATCTAGGTGTTTCTGCGTGCTGCGCCCACCCAAAGAATGCCCGGGTGAAAACGACAACGCAGGCATGTCGGGTGCCACTGTCTGCACCAGCACAGCAAGATTTGAGCAAATATCTCTTTCCGTTCGGCCGCATTGGCAAGAAGCTTGTGCATCTTCTCTGTTCGTCGCGGTCAATGGGAAAAGGCGCTTATCTGCAATCTAGGTGTTTCTGCGTGCTGCGCCCGCCCAAAGAGTGCCCGGGTGAAAACGACAACGCAGGCATGTCGGGTGCCACTGTCTGCACCAGCACAGCAAGTTTTGAGCAAATATCTCCTTCCGTTCGGCCGCAATGGCAAGAAGCTTGTGCATCTTCTCTGTTCGTCGCGGTCAATGGAAAAAAGGCGCTTATCTGCAATCTAGGTGTTTCTGCGTGCTGCGCCCGCCCAAAGAGTGCCCGGGTGAAAACGACAACGCAGGCATGTCGGGTGCCACTGTCTGCACCAGCACAGCAAGTTTTGAGCAAATATCTCCTTCCGTTCGGCCGCAATGGCAAGAAGCTTGTGTATCTTCTCTGTTCGTCGTGGTCAATGGGAAAAGGCGCTTATCTGCAATCTAGGTGTTTCTGCGTGCTGCGCCCGCCCAAAGAGTGCCCGGGTGAAAACGACAACGCACGCATGTCGGGTGCCACTGTCTGCACCAGCACAGCAAGTTTTGAGCAAATATCTCCTTCCGTTCGGCCGCAATGGCAAGAAGCTTGTGCATCTTCTATGTTCGTCGCGGTCAATGGGAAAAGGCGCTTATCTGCAATCTAGGTGTTTCTGCGTGCTGCGCCCGCCCAAAGAGTGCCCGGGTTAAATCGACAACGCAGGCATGTCGGGTGCCACTGTCTGCACCAGCACAGCAAGTTTTGAGCAAATATCTCCTTCCGTTCGGCCTCAATAGTAAGAAGCTTGTGCATCTTCTCTGTTCGTCGCGGTCAATGAGAAAAGGCGCTTATCTGCAATCTAGGTGTTTCTGCGTGCTGCGCCCGCCCAAAGAGTGCCCGGGTGAAAACGACAACGCAGGCATGTCGGGTGCCACTGTCTGCACCAGCACAGCAAGTTTTGAGCAAATATCTCCTTCCGTTCGGCCGCAATGGCAAGAAGCTTGTGCATCTTCTCTGTTCGTCGTGGTCAATGGGAAAAGGCGCTTATCTGCAATCTAGGTGTTTCTGCGTGCTGCGCCCGCCCAAAGAGTGCACGGGTGAAAACGACAACGCAGGCATGTCGGGTGCCACTGTCTGCACCAGCACAGCAAGTTTTGAGCAAATATCTCCTTCCGTTCGGCCGCAATGGCAAGAAGCCTGTGCATCTTCTCTGTTCGTCGCGGTCAATGGGAAAAGGCGCTTATCTGCAATCTAGGTGTTTCTGCGTGCTGCGCCCGCCCAAAAAGTGCCCGGGTGAAAACGACAATGCAGGCATGTCGGGTGCCACTGTCTGCACCAACACAGCAAGTTTTGAGCAAATATCTCCTTCCATTCGGCCGCAATGGCAATAAGCTTGTGCATCCTCTCTATTCGTCGCGGTCAATGGGAAAAGGCGCTTATCTGCAATCTAGGTGTTTCTGCGTGCTGCGCCCGCCCAAAAAGTGCCCGGGTGAAAACGACAACGCAGGCATGTCGGGTGCCACTGTCTGCACCAGCACAGCAAGTTTTGAGCAAATATCTCCTTCCGTTCGGCCGCAATGGCAAGAAGCTTGTGCATCCTCTCTGTTCGTCGCGGTCAATGGGAAAAGGCGCTTATCTGCAATCTAGGTGTTTCTGCGTACTGCGCCCGCCCAAAGAGTGCCCGGGTTAAATCGACAACGCAGGCATGTCAGGTGCCACTGTCTGCATCAGCACAGCTAGTTTTGAGCAAATATCTCCTTCCGTTCGGCCTCAATCGTAAGAAGCTTGTGCATCTTCTCTGTTCGTCGCGGTCAATGGGAAAAGGCGCTTATCTGCAATCTAGGTGTTTCTGCGTGCTGCGCCCGCCCAAAGAGTGCCCGGGTGAAAACGACAACGCAGGCATGTCGGGTGCCACTGTCTGCACCAACACAGCAAGTTTTGAGCAAATATCTCCTTCCATTCGGCCGCAATGGCAAGAAGCTTGTGCATCCTCTCTGTTTGTCGCGGTCAATGGGAAAAGGCGCTTATCTGCAATCTAGGTGTTTCTGCGTGCTGCGCCCGCCCAAAAAGTGCCCGGGTGAAAACGACAACGCAGGCATGTCGGGTGCCACTGTCTGCACCAGCACAGCAAGTTTTGAGCAAATATCTCCTTCCGTTCGGCCGCAATGGCAAGAAGCTTGTGCATCTTCTCTGTTCGTCGCGGTCAATGGGAAAAGGCGCTTATCTGCAATCTAGGTGTTTCTGCATGCTGCGCCCGCCCAAAGAGTGCCCGGGTGAAAACGACAACGCAGGCATGTCAGGTGCCACTGTCTGCACCAACACAGCAAGTTTTGAGCAAATATCTCCTTCCATTCGGCCGCAATGGCAATAAGCTTGTGCATCCTCTCTGTTCGTCGCGGTCAATGGGAAAAGGCGCTTATCTGCAATCTAGGTGTTTCTGCGTGCTGCGCCCGCCCAAAGAGTGCCCGGGTTAAATCGACAACGCAGGCATGTCGGGTGCCACTGTCTGCACCAGCACAGCAAGTTTTGAGCAAATATCTCCTTCCGTTCGGCCTCAATAGTAAGAAGCTTGTGCATCTTCTCTGTTCGTCGCGGTCAATGAGAAAAGGCGCTTATCTGCAATCTAGGTGTTTCTGCGTGCTGCGCCCGCCCAAAGAGTGCCCGGGTGAAAACGACAACGCAGGCATGTCGGGTGCCACTGTCTGCACCAGCACAGCAAGTTTTGAGCAAATATCTCCTTCCGTTCGGCCGCAATGGCAAGAAGCTTGTGCATCTTCTCTGTTCGTCGTGGTCAATGGGAAAAGGCGCTTATCTGCAATCTAGGTGTTTCTGCGTGCTGCGCCCGCCCAAAGAGTGCACGGGTGAAAACGACAACGCAGGCATGTCGGGTGCCACTGTCTGCACCAGCACAGCAAGTTTTGAGCAAATATCTCCTTCCGTTCGGCCGCAATGGCAAGAAGCCTGTGCATCTTCTCTGTTCGTCGCGGTCAATGGGAAAAGGCGCTTATCTGCAATCTAGGTGTTTCTGCGTGCTGCGCCCGCCCAAAAAGTGCCCGGGTGAAAACGACAACGCAGGCATGTCGGGTGCCACTGTCTGCACCAACACAGCAAGTTTTGAGCAAATATCTCCTTCCATTCGGCCGCAATGGCAAGAAGCTTGTGCATCCTCTCTATTCGTCGCGGTCAATGGGAAAAGGCGCTTATCTGCAATCTAGGTGTTTCTGCGTGCTGCGCCCGCCCAAAAAGTGCCCGGGTGAAAACGACAACGCAGGCATGTCGGGTGCCACTGTATGCACCAGCACAGCAAGTTTTGAGCAAATATCTCCTTCCGTTCGGCCGCAATGGCAAGAAGCTTGTGCATCTTCTCTGTTCGTCGCGGTCAATGGGAAAAGGCGCTTATCTGCAATCTAGGTGTTTCTGCGTGCTGCGCCCGCCCAAAGAGTGCCCGGGGGAAAACGACAACGCAGGCATGTCGGGTGCCACTGTCTGCACCAGCACAGCAAGTTTTGAGCAAATATCTCCTTCCGTTCGGTCGCAATGGCAAGAAGCTTGTGCATCTTCTCTGTTCGTCGCGGTCAATGAGAAATGGCGCTTATCTGCAATCTAGGTGTTTCTGCGTGCTGCGCCTTCCCAAAGAGTGCCCGGGTGAAAACGACAACGCAGGCATGTCGGGTGCCACTGTCTGCACCAGCACAGCAAGTTTTGAGCAAATATCTCCTTCCGTTCGGCCGCAATGGCAAGAAGCTTGTGCATCTTCTCTGTTCGTCGCGGTCAATGGGAAAAGGCGCTTATCTGCAATCTAGGTGTTTCTTCGTGCTGCGCCCGCCCAAAGAGTGCCCGGGTGAAAACGACACAGGCATGTCGGGTGCCACTGTCTGCACCAGCACAGCAAGTTTTGAGCAAATATCTCCTTCCGTTCGGCCGCAATGGCAAGAAGCTTGTGCATCTTCTCTGTTCGTCGCGGTCAATGGGAAAAGGCGCTTATCTGCAATCTAGGTGTTTCTGCGTGCTGCGCCCGCCCAAAGAGTGCCCGGGTGAAAACGACAACGCAAGCATGTCGGGTGCCACTGTCTGCACCAGTACAGCAAGTTTTGAGCAAATATCTCCTTCCGTTCGGCCGCAATGGCAAGAAGCTTGTGCATCTTCTCTGTTCGTCGCGGTCAATGGAAAAAAGGCGCTTATCTGCAATCTAGGTGTTTCTGCGTGCTGCGCCCGCCCAAAGAGTGCACGGGTGAAAACGACAACGCAGGCATGTCGGGTGCCACTGTCTGCACCAGCACAGCAAGTTTTGAGCAAATATCTCCTTCCGTTCGGCCGCAATGGCAAGAAGCCTGTGCATCTTCTCTGTTCGTCGCGGTCAATGGGAAAAGGCGCTTATCTGCAATCTAGGTGTTTCTGCGTGCTGCGCCCGCCCAAAAAGTGCCCGGGTGAAAACGACAACGCAGGCATGTCGGGTGCCACTGTCCGCACCAACACAGCAAGTTTTGAGCAAATATCTCCTTCCATTCGGCCGCAATGGCAAGAAGCTTGTGCATCCTCTCTATTCGTCGCGGTCAATGGGAAAAGGCGCTTATCTGCAATCTAGGTGTTTCTGCGTGCTGCGCCCGCCCAAAAAGTGCCCGGGTGAAAACGACAACGCAGGCATGTCGGGTGCCACTGTCTGCACCAGCACAGCAAGTTTTGAGCAAATATCTCCTTCCGTTCGGCCGCAATGGCAAGAAGCTTGTGCATCTTCTCTGTTCGTCGCGGTCAATGGGAAAAGGCGCTTATCTGCAATCTAGGTGTTTCTGCGTGCTGCGCCCGCCCAAAGAGTGCCCGGGGGAAAACGACAACGCAGGCATGTCGGGTGCCACTGTCTGCACCAGCACAGCAAGTTTTGAGCAAATATCTCCTTCCGTTCGGTCGCAATGGCAAGAAGCTTGTGCATCTTCTCTGTTCGTCGCGGTCAATGAGAAATGGCGCTTATCTGCAATCTAGGTGTTTCTGCGTGCTGCGCCTTCCCAAAGAGTGCCCGGATGAAAACGACAACGCAGGCATGTCGGGTGCCACTGTCTGCACCAGCACAGCAAGTTTTGAGCAAATATCTCCTTCCGTTCGGCCGCAATGGCAAGAAGCTTGTGCATCTTCTCTGTTCGTCGCGGTCAATGGGAAAAGGCGCTTATCTGCAATCTAGGTGTTTCTTCGTGCTGCGCCCGCCCAAAGAGTGCCCGGGTGAAAACGACAACGCAGGCATGTCGGGTGCCACTGTCTGCACCAGCACAGCAAGTTTTGAGCAAATATCTTCTTCTGTTCGGCCGCAATGGCAAGAAGCTTGTGCATCTTCTCTGTTCGTCGCGGTCAATGGGAAAAGGCGCTTATCTGCAATCTAGGTGTTTCTGCGTGCTGTTCCCGCCCAAAGAGTGCCCGGGTAAAAACGACAACGCAGGCATGTCGGGTGCCACTGTCTGCACCAGCACAGCAAGTTTTGAGCAAATATCTCCTTCCGTTCGGCCGCAATGGCAAGAAGCTTGTGCATCTTCTCTGTTCGTCGCGGTCAATGGGAAAAGGCGCTTATCTGCAATCTAGGTGTTTCTGCGTGCTGCGCCCGCCCAAAGAGTGCTCGGGTGAAAACGACAACGCAGGCATGTCGGGTGCCACTGTCTGCACCAGCACAGCAAGTTTTGAGCAAATATCTCCTTCCGTTCGGCCGCAATGGCAAGAAGCTTGTGCATCTTCTCTGTTCGTCGCGGTCAATGGGAAAAGGCGCTTACCTGCAATCTAGGTGTTTCTGCGTGCTGCGCCCACCCAAAGAATGCCCGGGTGAAAACGACAACGCAGGCATGTCGGGTGCCACTGTCTGCACCAGCACAGCAAGATTTGAGCAAATATCTCTTTCCGTTCGGCCGCATTGGCAAGAAGCTTGTGCATCTTCTCTGTTCGTCGCGGTCAATGGGAAAAGGCGCTTATCTGCAATCTAGGTGTTTCTGCGTGCTGCGCCCGCCCAAAGAGTGCCCGGGTGAAAACGACAACGCAGGCATGTCGGGTGCCACTGTCTGCACCAGCACAGCAAGTTTTGAGCAAATATCTCCTTCCGTTCGGCCGCAATGGCAAGAAGCTTGTGCATCTTCTCTGTTCGTCGCGGTCAATGGGAAAAGGCGCTTATCTGCAATCTAGGTGTTTCTGCGTGCTGCGCCCGCCCAAAGAGTGCCCGGGTGAAAACGACAACGCAGGCATGTCGGGTGCCACTGTCTGCACCAGCACAGCAAGTTTTGAGCAAATATCTCCTACCGTTCGGCCGCAATGGCAAGAAGCTTGTGCATCTTCTCTGTTCGTCGCGGTCAATGGGAAAAGGCACTTATCTGCAATCTAGGTGTTTCTGCGTGCTGCGCCCGCGCAATGAGTGTCCGAGTGAAAACGACAACGCAGGCATGTCGGGTGCCACTGTCTGCACCAGCACAGCAAGTTTTGAGCAAATATCTCCTTCCGTTCGGCCGCAATGGCAAGAAGCTTGTGCATCTTCTCTGTTCGTCGCGGTCAATGGGAAAAGGCGCTTATCTGCAATCTAGGTGTTTCTGCGTGCTGCGCCCGCCCAAAGAGTGCCCGGGTGAAAATGACAACGCAGGCATGTCGGGTGCCACTGTCTGCACCAGCACAGCAAGTTTTGAGCAAATATCTCCTTCCGTTCGGCCGCAATGGCAAGAAGCTTGTGCATCTTCTCTGTTCGTCGCGGTCAATGGGAAAAGGCGCTTATCTGCAATCTAGGTGTTTCTGCGTGCTGCGCCCGCCCAAAGAGTGCCCGGGTGAAAATGACAACGCAGGCATGTCGGGTGCCACTGACTGCACCAGCACAGCAAGTTTTGAGCAAATATCTCTTTCCGTTCGGCCGCAATGGCAAGAAGCTTGTGCATCTTCTCTGTTTGTCGCGGTCAATGGGAAAAGGCGCTTATCTGCAATCTAGGTGTTTCTGCGTGCTGCGCCCGCCCAACGAGTGCCCGGGTGAAAACGACAACGCAGGCATGTCGGGTGCCACTGTCTGCACCAGCACAGCAAGTTTTGAGCAAATATCTCCTTCCGTTCGGCCGCAATGGCAAGAAGCTTGTGCATCTTCTCTGTTCGTCGCGGTCAATGGGAAAAGGCGCTTATCTGCAATCTAGGTGTTTCTGCGTGCTGCGCCCGCCCAAAGAGTGCCCGGGTGAAAACGACAACGCAGGCATGTCGGGTGCCACTGTCTGCACCAGCACAGCAAGTTTTGAGCAAATATCTCCTACCGTTCGGCCGCAATGGCAAGAAGCTTGTGCATCTTCTCTGTTCGTCGCGGTCAATGGGAAAAGGTGCTTATCTGCAATCTAGGTGTTTCTGCGTGCTGCGCCCGCCCAATGAGTGTCCGAGTGAAAACGACAACGCAGGCATGTCGGGTGCCACTGTCTGCACCAGCACAGCAAGTTTTGAGCAAATATCTCCTACCGTTCGGCCGCAATGGCAAGAAGCTTGTGCATCTTCTCTGTTCGTCGCGGTCAATGGGAAAAGGCGCTTATCTGCAATCTAGGTGTTTCTGCGTGCTGCGCCCGCCCAATGAGTGTCCGAGTGAAAACGACAACGCAGGCATGTCGGGTGCCACTGTCTGCACCAGCACAGCAAGTTTTGAGCAAATATCTCCTTCCGTTCGGCCGCAATGGCAAGAAGCTTGTGCATCTTCTCTGTTCGTCGCGGTCAATGGGAAAAGGCGCTTATCTGCAATCTAGGTGTTTCTGCGTGCTGCGCCCGCCCAAAGAGTGCCCGGGTGAAAACGACAACGCAGGCATGTCGGGTGCCACTGTCTGCACCAGCACAGCAAGTTTTGAGCAAATATCTCCTTCCGTTCGGCCGCAATGGCAAGAAGCTTGTGCATCTTTTCTGTTCGTCGCGGTCAATGGAAAAAGGCGCTTATCTGCAATCTAGGTGTTTCTGCGTGCTGCGCCCGCCCAAAGAGTGCCCGGGTGAAAACGACAACGCAGGCATGTCGGGTGCCACTGTCTGCACCAGCACAGCAAGTTTTGAGCAAATATCTCCTACCGTTCGGCCGCAATGGCAAGAAGCTTGTGCATCTTCTATGTTCGTCGCGGTCAATGGGAAAAGGTGCTTATCTGCAATCTAGGTGTTTCTGCGTGCTGCGCCCGCCCAATGAGTGTCTGAGTGAAAACGACAACCCAGGCATGTCGGGTGCCACTGTCTGCACCAGCACAGCAAGTTTTGAGCAAATATCTCCTTCCGTTCGGCCGCAATGGCAAGAAGCTTGTGCATCTTCTCTGTTCGTCGCGGTCAATGGGAAAAGGTGCTTATCTGCAATCTAGGTGTTTCTGCGTGCTGCGCCCGCCCAAAGAGTGCCCGGGTGAAAATGACAACGCAGGCATGTCGGGTGCCACTGTCTGCACCAGCACAACAAGTTTTGAGCAAATATCTCCTTCCGTTCGGCCGCAATGGCAAGAAGCTTGTTCATCTTCTCTGTTCGTCGCGGTCAATGGGAAAAGGCGCTTATCTGCAATCTAGGTGTTTCTGCGTGCTGCGCCCGCCTAAAGAGTGCCCGGGTGAAAACGACAACGCAGGCATGTCGGGTGCCACTGTCTGCACCAGCACAGCACGTTTTGAGCAAATATCTCCTTCCGTTCGGCCGCAATGGCAAGAAGCTTGTGCATCTTCTCTGTTCGTCGCGGTCAATGGGAAAAAGCGCTTATCTGCAATCTAGGTGTTTCTGCGTGCTGCGCCCGCCCAAAGAGTGCCCGGGTGAAAACGACAACGCAGGCATGTCGGGTGCCACTGTCTGCACCAGCACAGCAAGTTTTGAGCAAATATCTCCTTCCATTCGGCCGCAATGGCAAGAAGCTTGTGCATCTTCTCTGTTCGTCGCGGTCAATGGGAAAAGGCGCTTATCTGCAATCTAGGTGTTTCTGCGTGCTGCGCCCGCAAAATGAGTGTCCGAGTGAAAACGACAAGGCAGGCATGTCGGGTGCCACTGTCTGCACCAGCACAGCAAGTTTTGAGCAAATATCTCCTTCCGTTCGGCCGCAATGGCAAGAAGCTTGTGCATCTTCTCTGTTCGTCGCGGTCAATGGGAAAAGGCGCTTATCTGCAATCTAGGTGTTTCTGCGTGCTGCGCCCGCAAAATGAGTGTCCGAGTGAAAACGACAAGGCAGGCATGTCGGGTGCCACTGTCTGCACCAGCACAGCAAGTTTTGAGCAAATATCTCCTTCCGTTCGGCCGCAATGGCAAGAAGCTTGTGCATCTTCTCTGTTCGTCGCGGTCAATGGGAAAAGGCGCTTATCTGCAATCTAGGTGTTTCTGCGTGCTGCGCCCGCCCAAAGAGTGCCCGGGTGAAAACGACAACGCAGGCATGTCGGGTGCCACTGTCTGCACCAGCACAGCAAGTTTTGAGCAAATATCTCCTTCCATTCGGCCGTAATTGCAAGAAGTTTGTGCATCTTCTATGTTCGTCGCGGTCAATGGGAAAAGGCGCTTCTCTGCAATCTAGGTGTTTCTGCGTGCAGCGTCTGCCCAAAGAGTGCCCGATTGAAAACGACAACGCAGGCATGTCGGGTGCCACTGTCTGCACCAGCAAAGCAAGTTTAGAGCAAATATCTCCTTCCATTCGGCCGTAATTGCAAGAAGTTTGTGCATCTTCTATGTTCGTCGCGGTCAATGGGAAAAGGTGCTTATCTGCAATCTAGGTGTTTCTGCGTGCTGCGCCTGCCCAAAGAGTGCCCGAGTGAAAACGATAACGCTGGCATGTCGGGTGCCACTGTCTGCACCAGCACAGCAAGTTTTGAGCAAATATCTCCTTCCGTTCGGTCATATTTGCAAGAAGTTTGTGCATCATCTATGTTCGTCGCGGTCAATTGGAAAAGGCGCTTATCTGCAATCTAGAGAGGAGGAGAAAAAACAGTGGGGCGCTCCCTGTGTGGTATTTTATGGAAAAGTAAAAAATGAAAATTTGGTTCTATATATTCATTTAAACCGCCTGGCATCAGGCATTTTAATTTATAGATCCAATACGCTTCCCGTTTGTTCAGGGCTGCTTGTCTGTTGTCCAATTCTGCAGAGATGTGCTCGATGGGTGTAATCCTAAAACACGAAAAGTCCTTGTTGTGATCTTCCAGGATATGTCTTGACACTCTGTGTTTGAGGTATCCTATTTGGCAGTTGTGTCTGTGGCCGTTGAGACGTTTTCTTAGGGTCTGGGTGGTCCTGCCGATGTAGTATGTGCCACACACACAATCAATTAGATAAATGACAAATGTGGACCCGCAGTCCATATGTGATTGTATTCTGAATGTTGTGGTAATATTTTTTGAGGTGAAAGATTGTCTTCCATGTAGGATGTTTTGGCAACAGAGGCATCCTCTGTTACCACATCTTTAGGATCCCGGGGTGAGGGTCTGTGACTCTTTCTTTTTCTCTTTTCTTAGACGGCTTGGAGCGAGTATGTTTTTTAATGGTTTGTCCCCTACGGAAGGTCAAACCGGGTTTTTTGGGAATGAGGTTCTTTAAGAGGATGTTAAGAGGATGTTCCAATGTCTATCAAAGATTTTTTTGATCTGTTTGTGTTCTTGGGTATATGTCGTGATGAAGTTGAAGCCATAATTGTTAGTTTCTAATTTTTTCTTTTTGCATGAGTGTGTCTGATGGTAGAAGGGTGGTTTGTTCAGTTGTGATAAGAGGAGCAGATAAAGGCGGAGGAATGGTTATCCAAAACCGAGAAGATTACGAAGCTGAAGCCCTCCGAATACTCTCAGACTCCATGTATTATGATCTTATCACCAATGACCCATCGGCCATTTATAACCAAGAGTACAGCAAATTTATAAACTCCGCCTATATAGAAGGTGTCATAAACAAAAAGGAGAAACTTTTTCTCCTGACCAAATCCCCCGAGATGGCCTTCTTTTACCACCTTCCAAAGGTCCATAAGTGCATCACCAAACCCCCAGGAAGGCCCATCATTTCGGGAATTGGCTCACTCACGAGCCAACGTTCACACTACATAGACCTGTTCCTTCAAGATATCGTGATCACTCTACCTTCTTACCTGAAGGATTCAGCCAGTCTAAATAAAGATCTACTGGCATTTCCCTGGAAAAAAGACTACCTTTTCATAACCCTTGACGTCACCTCACTCTACTCTAACATCTCACATGACCTAGGACTCAAAACTACGGCACAATATCTATACCAAGCCAATAAATTCAAGGACAAACAGATCCACTTCCTCCTGAACGGTCTCAAGTTCATCTTGACCCATAATGTCTTTTCCTATAACGACTTGGGCGATTTGGATCAAGCCAACAGGTTCATACAACATTTGAACAGCAACAACTGGGGACTAGAATTCACCCCCACTCTGGACCCCAATTCTATAGTCTTCTTGGACCTACAGGTGAGCCACCACCTTGGGAAGATAACCACCACTACACACTTCAAGAAAGTTAATAAAAACAGCTTCTTGGACTTCCACAGCGCCCACCATAAGAAATGGCTCCTCAATATACCCTATAGTCAATACGGAAGGATCCACAGGAACTGCACGAAACTCTCAGACTACAAAACACAATCCAAGATCCTACAGAACAGATTCCGACAAAAAAACTACCCATCGACACTACTGAAAATTGCATTCCTCTCCAACTTGGCAACTGAACAAACCACCCTTCTACCATCAGACATACTCATGCAGAAAGAAAAAATAGAAACCAACAATTATGGCTTCAACTTCATCACGACATATACCCAAGAACACACACAGATCCTATCCTAAAGAACCTCCTTCCCAAAAA
Source organism: Hyla sarda (assembly GCF_029499605.1). Classification (NCBI taxonomy): domain Eukaryota; kingdom Metazoa; phylum Chordata; class Amphibia; order Anura; family Hylidae; genus Hyla; species Hyla sarda. The sequence continues at coordinate 111,846 of NW_026610978.1, forward strand.
ACCCGGTTTGACCTTCCGTAGGGGACAAACCATCAAAAACATACTCGCTTCGAGCCGTCTAAGAAAAGAGAAAAAGAAAGTCACAGACCCTCACCCCGGGATCCTACAGATGTGGTAACAGAGGATGCCTCTGTTGCCAAACCATCCTACATGGAAGACAATCTTTCACCTCAAAAAATATTACCACAACATTCAGAGTACAATCACATATGGACTGCGGGTCCACATTTGTCATTTATCTAATTGATTGTGTGTGTGGCACATACTACATCGGCAGGACCACCCAGACCCTAAGAAAACGTCTCAACGGCCACAGACACAACTGCCAAATAGGATACCTCAAACACAGTGTGTCAAGACATATCCTGGAATATCACAACAAGGACTTTTCGTATCTAAGGATTACACCCATCGAGCACATCTCTGCAGAATTGGACAACAGACAAGCAGCCCTGAACAAACGGGAAGCGTATTGGATCTATAAATTAAAATGCCTGATGCCAGACGGTTTAAATGAATGTATAGAACTTTGAACCACGCCTCTACTTCCCCCCCTTTCCCCCCCCTCTTGCTCCAGTCCCCCTCCCCCGGCTTCCCCCCCCCCCCCCCCCACCCTCCCTGTCCCTTCACCTCCCCTCTCCCATCCTCGCCCTTTCCCCCTGTTCCCTCCCTCTTCCCCCAGGGTCCACCTTTTGGCCTCCCTTTCCCATCCCCCCCACTCACTCCCTTCTGTCGTCACTCACTTCCCCTCCACCCATCACCCATCTGCCAGTCACATCATCCATCCCTTCCTTGCACACAGTGGGGTCACCTGCCTTTCTGAGGGGACAGATCAAAATCCCTCTCTCATAGGCTCCCCCCTTCCCCTTTTTCATATATGTGTCCTTTTCATTTTTACTTTCATTTTGATTTAGATTTTATTATACATTACAAGTTGTTTTACCTGCTGTCTTACTTATCATCTCACTGCTTTTAGACCACAATCATCCTGATCACCACTATTTATTATTTATTTTCTATTTGTTTTGTACTCTCTCAACCAGATTGTTTGAGTTTCCATTGATGTATTTTTGAAATTCTATGTATAAGTTTCTTCTGTAGTTATAATTGTGGACCTGAGGAAGGCGCCAGCGAGCGCTGAAACGCGTTGTCCTGTTTTTACTGTCTATTACTGTAGGCACTGTGACACTTTGATTTCATTTGTGGATGGGCTGTGAGGTGACTTTACAATCTTTGTCAGCTGTTGTTATTGATTGTTATACATTGTATATCTAAATATTCTGTTTATTGCTGCATAGACTGTTTTTGGGATTGATTGTGCCGGGACTGATTTACATCTTAGGGTCATTTGTACCCACTGCAGGGTGGGCGTAGCAGGATTATATTCCTCCGCTCTGGATCTTGTTTTTAATTGTTTTTAATTGTGTGTACTTATCTGTCTGCTTCATGATCAATAAAGATTTATACCTTGGAACATATTGAATATTTGTGGTGTGCAATTGATATATGGTTGCTAGCTTTCTTTTCTTCCTTTCTTGATTAATTAATATTTAGTAGCAGCTTATTGCACCCTAGTATCATTGTAGTGGTGCCCATCAACTTTTTTCTTTTGTATAGAATTTATTTTTGCCAGGAGGGTTGACTCTCTTCATTATGGCAAGTCTTTGATGGAGGCACACTTTGTGAGATAAAAATGATTTGAGACTCTTTTTTCCTGTGGACTAGTATGTGTATTTCAGAAAAAAAATGTCTCCCTCCCCTGTTCTTAGGTTGTTAATATATTGTATATTGAGGTATATATATATATATATATATATATATATATATATATATATATCTTTTTTGAGTATGGCTTTAAACTTGGAAGCGAGAGAGGCTCAGTGGAATAGTCAAGTATCTAATGTCTTTGGGGTGGAACAGAATCCGGGTGACCACACGGAATTTTCCACATTGACCATTGACCATGGAACATTAAGAGCTTGGAGGAATATTTCAAAATGTCGATGTACCCTAGAGGCCTCCGAGTACAAATCTTCCCAGCATGGGAAGTGACGGATAAATTTAAAAATACATGGGAGATGGGCTTGGCCCAATGTTCAAAGATTATTATGAATATGCTGCTGGAACATGACAAAGAATTGTTGACTCAGACTAAACAACATATACAGACCTTAGAAGCAAAATTAAGTCAGTTTGATAAGACACAACAGGTGGAACCCTTCCAGAAAAGACTAAATGACATTTTGGACAAATATGAGAAGGAGGTTATAGCAGGAAAACGCTCTAAATTTACACGGGATAAAAATGACTATGAGCGAGGGACAGTATATAGATGGAAACATAATGGAAATGTGAGAGGGATTTTTGACTCAAGAGATAGAGGAAGGGACCAAAATGTGGCTACATCAGGATCCAGTGATTTTTTAGGGTCAAGCGACACAGACACAGGACACGACGGGGCAGACGCACCACTTCCCAGAAAAAGAAGCCCCAGACGACGCAATGTGAATTACAATCGTCAACCAACGTACAACAATCGTCGGAGGAGGAACCGATAGATGACTCCTCAAGACATTTACAGATCATCAACCTATCTACTTATGTTTTAGAAGATGCAGAGAGGTCGGTGCTGCAAAGAGGACTTTCCTTTTCACCCATGGCCTGTTTAGAGAAGTTCACCCTGGTTAAAGATGTCTATTTGTTTTGCAGAAAATTAGCCCTGAAGATGATTTATTCTCAACCTAGTTGTGTTCGTGATACCTTGGAAATAGATCAACAAGTTCTACGAGATTTATTGGACTTACTCTCAGATAATGATACGTCACAAGGTAATCAAGGTCAATTTCCAGCAAGACTGCCCTCTAAGTATGCGCCCCCATTTGCCAATTTTCCTGCTATACAGGTCTTCTTTAATGTCATGATTCAGGATATCAAGAAATTACCTGTTGAAAGGGTGGGGGGGGTCGCAATCTCACTCTTGCAGAGTCACGAGCACTTAAAACATTGAGTGTGCAATCCATGTTTATCATAAAGGAGGCAGATAAGGGTGGCAATATTGTCTTGTGGCCAATTGATCTTTATCTTGCAGAGGCCAAACGACAATTGGAAAATACTGCATACTATTTGGAATTGCCATCAGATCCCACAGCAGTCTTTAAATAGAAATTTGAATTACTTCTGGATTCGGGCCGACGATACGGGATTATTACTGAGAAAGAACATCGCTACATGTCTGTGCCTACGCCTGTCGTGCCAACCTATTACATGCTACCTAAGATGCACAAGAGTATGACCAACCCCCCAGGTAGGCCTATCGTGGCGGGTGTTGGGAGCCTGACTGAAAGGGCGTGCACTTATGTAGATTTCTTTTTACAGCCAATGGTGTTGGACTTGGCATCACATCTGAGAGATTCCATGCACCTTATGGAACGTTTGGAAGATACTTCATTACCGGAGGAATTCTTATTGGTCACCTGTGATGTGGAGTCTTTGTACTCAAACATTAGACATGAAGATGGCATCAGAGCAGTTACAGAGATTCTTAACACACAAGGTAACCGGAACAGGATGCATGACTCCTTGATATTAGATCTCCTTGGTTTCATATTACGACATAACTATTTTCTTTTTGATGGAAAGTACTACAAACAGATCTCAGGGACGGCTATGGGTGCACAATGTGCCCCCTCCTACACCAACCTCTTTTTGGGGTGGTGGGAGGGGGCACATGTGTACCCATCTCCGCTTTTTACAAAATTCGTCCACGGTTGGTATTGATTTATAGACGATATTTTCTTTGTTTGGACAGGTTCATGGGCACAATGTCAAGAATTTATTGAACAACTGAATGATAACAACTTGCAGATCCGTTTGACATCGCAAATTTCGGATATAATGGTAGATTTTATAGAATTAAAGTAAATTCGGATTGAGAATCAAATCACAACCTCTCTGCATCGTAAAGAGACAGCTACAAATAATGTGTTCCATTTTGGAAGTTTTCATCCAGGACATACCCGTAGAGGGATACCCACGGGTCAATTTTTAAGGTTGAGACGTAATTGTTCGCAAATTGAGGATTTTAAAAAACATGCAAGGGATCTAACTTAGCGCCTAAGATTGAAAGGCTACCCTAGAAAAGTTATTTCAAAAGCTTTCCAAAAAGCGTTGCATTCTGAGAGAAATGATTTGTTGAAACCAAGAATACGATTGGAGGATACATCTTTACGCCTTATCACACCGTACAATAACCAGTCGAATCAGATACGACAATTGTTATATCAACATTGGAACATTTTGAAATCTGATTCGAAGTTAAACTCCCTAATACCATCTACTCCATTGTTGACGGCAAAACGGTCTCGGAACCTAAAGGATATTTTGACACAGAGCCACTTCACCAGACCAAGAGGAAAGAGGAACAAAAGGCAGGAATACATTGGTTCATTCCCATGTGGTGAGTGCTCTATATGCCAGTATATGGAACCTATAAGGGATTTTGTGGATCCAAGAGAGGGCACTCGACTACATCTCAAACAATATATTAATTGCAAATCTAGGAATGTTGTTTACGCCATTTTATGCCCCTGTAATCAGGTTTATGTGGGCCAGGCGGCACAGGAATTGAGGAAACGAATCCAGAAACACTTCTCTACGATCTCCTTAGCTGATAGAGATTTTAGAAGTGAAAGGACTCTGACATCGGTGGCAGTCCATTATAGGAGATATCATGCAGGTAAGACCAAGGGCACGAGGGTAGTGGGTTTGGAAAAAAATCACATGTGGGGTACGTGGGGCTGACAATACGGCCCAATTACTTAGGCAGGAGGCCAGATGGATTTTTCAACTGCATACAGTGGCACCGCGGGGCCTAAATGAGGAACTAACGTTCACAGGCTTTCTTGGCACTCAATAAACTAACGCAGGATATAAATTGCCACTTCTTATATTTATAATAATTTTTTTTTTTTTTGTATTTCCTATGATCACATAGTAGAATTAGGTCACTTTTTCACATATTTATTCACTTTTCACATATATAACACACAGTATACTTATTACACAACACTTACACGCTTCATACACTCCATTTTTGTTACTTTTGGCGGTTGTTTTTTGGTTTTCACATCCTCACATTTTTTACACTTTATTCACTACACATACACTCATTAGTCCCACACACATGGTTTTTAATTATTTGGCACAGATGATTTCCTTTTTTTAAAATATTTTTTTTTTTTTTTTTTTGGGATACAACTGAGCTTTATCTAGCAGCCCTTGTGCTAAGATTATGCATTAGTTGATGTATAATAATTATTTATATTGATTTTCTTATCTTTCTGTATACTTACATAGTTCCTGACCGTAATTGGACCATTGAGGGATCATTTGTCAAGTTACTACCATACAAGGGGGATATTTCAACATCGTTAAAAATGTGATTGAAGCTGCAATACATACCAAACAAAAGGGATTTAAGACATTTTCTGATTCAAGTGGAATTTACTTACCTTGTCTTCATTGGTTCAAAAATAAATATTTTTTTATTTATATATATATTTATTCTGTACAAATGTAAAGAATATGTCCAAGAGACATATTCTAGGAGATGCATCTTCATTGTGTATTATTGTTATATATATATATATATATATATATATATATATATATATATATATATATATATATTTTTTTTTTTTTTTTTTTTTTGTATATGTAGTTAAAAGTATGGGGGATTTATATACACATATTTTGCCCTAAAAGTGTGCCTTGATTGGATAAGACTATGCCCTAGGTTTGCCTTGATTGGACCTGACTATAAAAGATTTGGCCCCATTTCCGTCCTGACTAGTTCTGACGCTGTTGCCCCATTTCCGGGTTTAATACACAAACAGTATTTTGTCCCACTTCCGTTTCTACCTTAGTTTTATCTTATAATTTTGCCCCACTTCCGGATAGGCGTATATCAATAGCCTCTCCTGCTTTGGGTTCCGGGCTGGGCTCGGTCACGTGACGGGTGGGCTCCGATCCCGTGATGTGTTCCCGACTTCGCTTTGTTTCGCATTGCGATCAGAGCCTCACTCTGAATCTGCGATGCGTGCAGGGCCTTGTTGTGGGATGCGCCGCGGGCGGCGCCTCGCCCAGGACGATTGTGCGTTCCGAGCCTCGCTTTCGGTCTCACAATGGAGAGGAAGACACATCAAGCCTCGTCTTCATATATACTATTCAATGATTACAATGAGCCAAGCCTCGTTTCCAATTGCGGATTTTAGCTCCCGGACAACACTATTTGAGCGTATCAAGCCTCGTTTTCAGTGTTCAACTTATTTCCGGCTATACATAGAAGGTTAATGAACGCCGGCCTACATGTGGTCCACAGGTATCATTGCAGGTGACTATTATCTCACTTAATTCTTTTGTATATATAAGAAGGACAGGATGAGTACCCCATCACTCCTGAGGAAGCCTCCGTAGCTGGAGGCGGAACGTGTGGGGTCAGCTTCTCCCTGCCTTTGATGTTTAGAGTCCCAGTAGTAGCATTACATCACTCAGTCTGACAGCCATCCCTCACTATCTCCTGGACTGGACGGACACATTGCACTTTATCAGGTTGTAGTTATGCACCTTACATTTCATTGATAGGTTTACTGTAGGCACTGTGACACTTTGATTTCATTTGTGGATGGGCTGTGAGGTGACTTTACAATCTTTGTCAGCTGTTGTTATTGATTGTTATACATTGTATATCTAAATATTCTGTTTATTGCTGCATAGACTGTTTTTGGGATTGATTGTGCCGGGACTGATTTACATCTTAGGGTCATTTGTACCCACTGCAGGGTGGGCGTAGCAGGATTATATTCCTCCGCTCTGGATCTTGTTTTTAATTGTTTTTAATTGTGTGTACTTATCTGTCTGCTTCATGATCAATAAAGATTTATACCTTGGAACATATTGAATATTTGTGGTGTGCAATTGATATATGGTTGCTAGCTTTCTTTTCTTCCTTTCTTGATTAATTAATATTTAGTAGCAGCTTATTGCACCCTAGTATCATTGTTGTGGTGCCCATCAACTTTTTTCTTCTGTACTGTTTTTACTGTCTTGACTTCTTTTTTCAATAAATGTTAGTCCTGCATAAATGCTGGCTCATACCGTTTCTTGACTTCAACCATCGCCATCTGACAGCAGTGCTCTCAACATACCCCCCATTTTTACTCCTCCTACTTTGCACGTTTGTCCGTCCTCCTTGGGAAGACGGAATATTAAGGGGTAAGAGCAGCAGACTGTCACCATTTCCTTCTCACCACCATTGTGTACTATCGACTCAAGGTCAGTACGCCACCATATGTGTCGGTGGCGGGTATTTTCATTTTTTACTTTTCCATAAAATACGAGACATAAAATGCCCCACTGTTTTTTCTCCTCCTCTCTACCCAGCGCATCCAGCTACCTTTGGGTCAGCCTGGAAATCAACTTCTACCACAGCTAGAAGCAGGAGGCAGCGCCCTGTCTGTAACCTACGACCAATAAAAACTTACCACCATGAAGTATGCCAACTCCAGGAAAACCAAGAGAGACGAACTAGTCCAACTTTACACAAGCAACATCACTTTTACCCCACCGGACAGCAGAATTAAACCTTCCGCTGAAGAAACACAGAGACTCCATCACATCTTCCAGAATTTGGAGGATACCATCAAAACAGAAGCGGTACATCATTTGGACATCATCTTTTTAAAGATATATCAAAGAGAGGGCATCACACCACAAGACTCCCTTTCACATCCACCTTCCCTGATGACCCTGTATACACCCAGACTTGGGATGAATTGATGATCTTTTGTGCCAACAAGATGATGAACCAGCTGATATTCAAAAGAACGGAATTATGCAATTACCTAAACATCACTATCAACAGCTTACTAGAACAAGTGGAACACTTTAATCTCCATCCAGACTTCACAACAATTAACAACAGGCTGAACCAGAAGCTAAAGACATTCGAAAAAGACTTGATTGAAACTAAATCTCATAAACTCAAAAGAGACAGAACGGACTATGCAACGAAATGCCTCCACCCGGCGGACCGGAAAAAAACGGCCACCACCAAAACTGCCCTCCCCCCCACTTCTGAACCAGGCACAGAAAGACGAAATCCGGACACACGAATGGATAAACTGATCCCCACCCACACCAACTCACGCAAACCTTCAACCAAAGAAAAAGAAAAAGGCCCCCACACTACAAGGACCTTCATCAACTCCAAAAGATCCAATAACAAAAACGAAAACCCCACCAATCCACCACACAACCCCGACACACGGGGTGCAACACTGAGAACCAACCACCGGAGGAACCCCCCCCAATCAAGCAACCCCACCGGACCAGCACGTATCAGGTCCACCTCCCTCTGCACTCCCTGGACAGAGACCCGGCACTCCAGCTCCATCCCATCCCGCTGATTCGGAACTATCCCCCCAGGATAGCATGTGCTATTCACTGCATAGCGATTCTCCCACATGCTCATTCATCCGGAGAGAACTCCTAGAGCTCTGCGAATCCCCTCGGGACCCTTTTTGCATACGTGAAATCACCATCGTCCCCTCAGACCAATGGACGGAGGCTGGAGAAGAGATCCTGGAGTCACCCAACAACTTTGGCTCCCCGCTTAGCAGCATCTCCCAGGTTTCTTTTTTAGGGTTCCCTCCGCTGAGAACCCACAGTCCACCGACTGCACCGGTCCGCCACCCATGCCGGACACACAAAATAACACAATACTCCCAACCGACTGCATCAGGCACCCCTATCTACACAACTCAGAAAGCATCCCAGAAAAGAAAGGCCAGAGGATGCAGAGGCGGAAAAAACAGATCCCGACACAGGTCACATCATCCACAGCCCAAAAAAGAACAAACAGAACCCATAAAGATCTTTAACCTCTCCACCTATCTACTAAACGAGGCAGAATACTCCCTCCTAAGAAAGGGCTTGTCATTCTGCCCCACCGAGAAAGCAGACGACTTCAACCTATTTCTCGATTTGAATACTTTCACCAGAAAACTAACGCTGAAAAGACACTTCGAATTAGAGAAACTCAAAACCAAGTCAGGATCAACTACCACGAACATCACTACCACCATCACCCCAGATTCTGATCATGTGCACCAAGATGTCAAGCCTAAAAGCTCTTTTCATCCACACCACCACAAGGGCCACCATCTACATGCCTTTTACAATTCTGTGATGGAAGATTTCTCAAAGCTCAACACCACGCAATCCATCTCCAAGGAGAGTAAAAACCTCACATGGTCAGAGAACCAAGCCCTCAAAGCGCTAAAGGAGAACCGCGAGATAGTGATAAGAGGAGCAGATAAAGGCGGAGGAATCGTGATCCAAAACCAAGAAGATTACGAAGCTGAAGCCCTCCGAATACTCTCAGACTCCATGTATTATGATCTCATCACCAATGACCCATTGGCCATTTATAACCAAGAGTACAGCGAATTTATAAACTCCGCCTATATAGAAGGTGTCATAAACAAAAAGGAGAAACTTTTTCTCCTGACCAAATCCCCCCAGATGGCCTTCTTTTACCACCTTCCAAAGGTCCATAAGTGCATCACCAAACCCCCAGGAAGGCCCATCATTTCGGGAATTGGCTCACTCACAAGCCAACTTTCACACTACATAGACCTGTTCCTTCAAGATATCGTGATCACTCTACCTTCTTACCTGAAGGATTCAGCCAGGAGACATTGCGCCTACATCTCACGGCCACATGAGCCCTGTGGGGGCTTGTTGGATTTGGTACTTCGTACCCACACGCTGGGGTCCGGGACACTCAAAGTTTGTTTTAAATTTCAAATAAAAAAATGATGGCGCTGCTGGGCCTGGGTCTGGGAATTTCAAATTTTCTCATAGGTAGCACCCACTATCCAAAATCTTTTTAAAACATTTCTAAAATTGTGGTGTTTTTGGGGGGAGATTGTGAAGCCCTGCTGTGTACTCATGCATCAGCCAACTCCAGGCTGTGTCATTCAGGCAATATATGGTTTACTGATGCCGCTGTGAGGCCCGGGTCTGGGAATTTCAAATTTTCTCATAGGTAGCACCCGCTATCCAAAATCTTTGGTTTAAATTTCTAAAATTGTGGGGGTTTTTTGGAGAGGATTGTGAAGCCCTGCTGTGTACTCGTGCATCAGCCAACTCCAGGCTGTGTCATTCAGGCAATATATGGTTTACTGATGCCGCTGTGGGGCCTGGGTCTGGGAATTTCAAATTTTCTCATAGGTAGCACCCGCTATCCAAAATCTTTTTCAAAAATGTCTAAAATTGTGGTGTTTTTTGGGGGGATTTTGAAGCCCTGCTGTGTACTCGTGCATCAGCCAACTCCAGGCTGTGTCATTCAGGCAATATATGGTTTACTGATGCCGCTGCTGGGCCTGAGTCTGGGAAATTAAAATTGTATCATAGGTAGCACCCGCTATCCAAAATCTTTGGTTTAAATTTCTTAATTCATCTTTTAATCTTAGGGATTGTGAAGGCCTAGTGCCTACTCATGCTGCTGGCAACTCCGGGCTGTGCCATTCATCCACTATATGGTCTTCTCATGCTGCCAACACCTCCACGCTGTGTCATTCAGCCACTATATGGTCTCCTCATGCTGCCAACACCTCCACGCTGCGCCATTCAGCCACTATATCAGTGATGGCGAACCTTTTTGAGCCCAAGTGCCTGAACCATAATGCACGCCAACTTTTTTTCCCTCAAAGTGCCAGCACAGCAATTAAATCAGAATACACATTAGGGTTGGCAGTATAGTTCCCCACATTAGGGTTGGCAGTATTGTTCCCCCACATTAGGTGCAGTATAGTTCCCCACATTAGGTTGGCAGTATAGTTCCCCCACATTAGGTTGGCAGTATAGTTCCCCCACATTAGGTTGGCAGTATAGTTCCCCCACATTAGGTTGGCAGTATAGTTCCCCCACATTAGGGTTGGCCGTATAGTTCCCCTCACAAGGTTGGCAGTATACTTCCTCCCACAAGGTTGTCAGTATAATTCCCCCCACAAGGTTGGCAGTATAATTTCCCCCCACAAGGTTGGCAGTATAATTCCCCCCACAAGGTTGGCAGTATAGTTCTCCCCACAAGGTTGGCAGTATAATTTCCCCCACAAGGTTGGCAGTATAATTTCCCCCCAAAAGGTTGGCAGTATAATTCCCCTCACAAGGTTGGCAGTATATTTCTCCTCACAAGGTTGGCAGTATAGTTCCCCCCACAAGGTTGGCAGTATAATTCCCCCCACAAGGTTGGCAGCATAATTCTCCCCACAAGGTTGGCAGTATAATTCCCCCCACAAGGTTTGCAGTATAGTTCTCCCCACAAGGTTGGCAGTTTAGTTCCCCCCACAAGGTTGGCAATATAGTTCTCCTCACAAAGTTGTCAATATAGTTCTCCCCACAAGGTTGTCAATATAGTTCTCCCCACAAGGTTGGCAATATAGTTCTCCCCACAAGGTTGGCAATATAGTTCTCCCCACAAGGTTGGCAATATAGTTCTCCCCACAAGGTTGGCAATATAGTTCTCCCCACAAGGTTGGCAGTATAATTCCCCCCCCCCCCCCCCCCCCACACACACACGGTTGGCAGTATAATTTCCCCCCACAAGGTTGGCAGTATAATTTCCCCCCACAAGGTTGGCAGTATAATTCCCCCCACAAGGTTGGCAGTATAGTTCTCCCCACAAGGTTGGCAGTATAGTTCCCCCCCCACAAGGTTGGCAGTATAATTCCCCCCACAAGGTTGGCAGTATAGTTCTCCCCACAAGGTTGGCAGTATAGTTCTCCCCACAAGGTTGGCAGTATAATTCCCCCCACAAGGTTGGCAGTATAGTTTTCCCCACAAGGTTGGCAGTTTAGTTCCCCCCACAAGGTTGGCAGTATAGTTCCCCCCACAAGGTTGGCAGTATAGATCTCCCCACAAGGTTGGCAGTATAGTTCCCACCACAAGGTTGGCAGTATAGTTCTCCCCACAAGGTTGGCAGTATAATTCCCCTCACAAGGTTGGCAGTATAGTTCCCCCCACAAGGTTGGCAGTAAAGTTCCAGACACATTAGGCAGGCAGTGTTCCCCCACATTAGGCAGGCAGTGTTCCCCCACATTAGGCAGACAGAGTTCCCCCACATTAGGCAGGCAGTGTTACCACACATTAGGCAGGCAGTGTTACCCCACATTAGGCAGGCAGTTAGGTAGGCAGTGTTACCCCACATTAGACAGGCAGTGTTACCCCACAGACATACAGCCTCCAGCCATGTACAATTTATGGCTGGAGGCTGTATGTCTGTGACGGAACACCGAAGATGACGTCCCGCTGGTCACTTACCATGCGCGCTTCATCCTCGGTCCTCCTCCCGCAGAGAGGTAACTGGGACATCCTTGTGTCCCGAAATGACCTTTTGGGACACACGGATGTCCGGAATGTGACGGGGCCTGTGGCCGCGTGCCCACAGAGGGGGCTCGGCATGCCACCTGTGGCATGTGTGCCATAGGTTCGCCATCACTGCACTATATGGTCTCCTCATGCTGCCAACACCTCCACGCTGTCATTCAGCCACTATATGGTCTCCTCATGCTACCAACATGTCCACACTGTGTCATTCAGCCACTATATGGTGTCCTCATGCGGACAACACCTCCACGCTGTGCCATTCAGCCACTATATGGTGTCCTCATGCTGCCAACACCTCCAGGCTGTGTCATTCAGTCACTATATGGTCTCCTGACACTGATGCCACCACCAGGCTCTGTCATTGTGCTGCTGCGCGGCAGTGATTCTAAAAGCGATGCCGGTAATCTGCATGTTATTCTGAATAACAGTATTATTTCACTACCCCAGCACACTCCATATGCGTTTTAGAACACAGCAAAGTGTTTTATACCCCTATAGAGGCTGTATGTAGGCTAGAAATAGCCTTTTTTTAATATAGATTCGCCGCAAAAAAATTCGGATCGAAACAAACTTTTTCGAAAAATTCGGCAAATCAAATTTTTGAAAAGTTCGCTCATCTCATCAATGCTTAAAGTCCCAGTGGTCAGATGTGCAAAAAATGCTCTGGTCCTTAACCCATTAAGGACATGCGCCATAAATGTACGGTGCTGCTTAGAGCATCTTAGCGCACAGCGCCGTACATTTACGGCGTGATGTACCAGGATCGCTACGTCACCAGACACGGGGATCGAGCCGGGATCACTGCTGTTATCTAACAGCAGCCATCCCGGCATATCGCCCAGGGGGGTCCTGAGACCTCCCCATGTCGACGATAGCTGAAAATCACCAGTCAATTCAGACAGGTGATCTGCGGCGATTCCGGGTGATACAGGTCTCCAGTGACCCGGTGACCCGGAAAATAAGGGGGATCGGGAGTGTCCAAGACACCCCCGGTCCCCCTGAAGGGATAGGAGAAGCTTGAAAAAAAAAAACTTTTGAGATGGCGCTTGCGGCTCCCTCAAAATGAAGAGGACGGACTTGATAATGTTTAAAAGGTTCACAGTGGAACCATTTTTATTGAATACAGAAAATAAAAAACATGAGATGACGTGTTTTGGGAGGTACCCTCCCTTCCTCAGATCAGGTACCTCCCGAAATGCATCATCTCATGTTTTTTTTTTCTGTATTCAATAAAAATGGTTCTACGGTGATCCTTTTAAACATTATCCAGTCCATCCTCTTCATTTTGAGGGAGCCGCAGTGCCATCTCAAAAGGGTTTCTTTTCAAGCTTCTCCTCATCCGCATCCAGGACAGCAGTGCAACTGGTTCCTGCAACCCAGAAGGCAAGCAGCGATTCTTCCTCCATTTAGTACCCAATTATCACTGGAGTGAAAGGCTTTCATTGATCTTGTGCGGACCTTTCTTCCATTTTTTTATTTTATTTTTTTATTAAAATTTTTTATAATATATATATATATATATATATATATATATATATATATATATATATATATTTATTTATTTTTTTCTTCTCAATTTAGTCCACTTCCATACCTCCATATTTACACCTTCTATTGAGAGAACGGGGGGAAAGGAAAAACTAAAAGGATAAAATGATACAGTTGGGTGCACGGTTGATAGCGTGGAATATTAGGGGATTAGGAGATAAGGTAAAAAGAGTTGCAGTTATGGAAGTTATAAAGAATTACTTACCGGGAGTAGTAGGATTAATAGAAACCCACCTAACGCAGGAAACAATAGGGGAGTTAAAAAGAAATTGGTGGTCATATAGTTATCACTCATGTTTTACGTCACAATCACGGGGAGTGTCTGTTTTAATTCACAGAAACATTAAATGGGAATTGTACGGCAAATGTATAGATAAATACGGAAGGTATGTAGTTTTGCACGGAAATTTAGAGGGGCTAACCTGTATAATTGTGTTTGTATATATACCCCCTCCATTTACGCACAGGGTGTTAGAGGAGATATTAGAATTTTGTGGGGAGAAAAATAATTGTCCCATCTTTATACAGGGTGATCTTAATTCAGTAATGGAAGAAGAAATAGATAGGTTAAGGGGTAAAAATAGTGTTGTAATAAAAAAGGGGTCACCATTATTAAAATATTGTCAAGAGGTGGGATTAATAGATATGTGGAGAGTTTAAAAATCCAGCAAAAAGAATTTACTCCTGTTGGAACAAAACTTGTCAAACACTATCAAGAATAGACATGTGCCTAGCAAATAAAGAGGGATCCCCAAAGATAGGGAAAATAAGATATCTTACTCGCTGTGTCTCAGACCACACCCCAATAGAAATTAATATTAACACTAGAGATGAGCGAATCGAAGTTGACGAACCCGAATTCGCTACGAATTTCATGAAAAATTTGATTTGCAACGAATGCGAATATTGCCGCGATTCGATCGCGCGAATCGCTTCATTAATCATTTTACAGCGTTCCAGGCTATTGGAGACCTAAGATGGCAGATCCACATGTGAGTACATGGGGCAGGGAATTATGGGAGGGCGGGAAACAGCGGGAGGGCTGACCAGTGAGATGCAGCCTATCAGTGTTCACTGACCCCTGTGACCTCACAGCCCCTATATAATCGGCGGTCATCTGGCCTCTCTTCATTTCATCTATGCATTCAGATAGAGAGGACAGGACTGCGTGTGTGTGAATAGCTCATACCACAGCATTACACTGCAACTGCTAGTCACATCAGCATTAGGGAAAGACAGGAGTGCTTTGCCGTTCACACTGAGAAGGATCATTGATAGCTAAACCTCCTATTCACGTTATTAAGCATTGCAGCAGAGAGGGGCAGATAGCTGTCAGCTGCCTCATACAGATCTCCAAGCTGCCTGAACTTTCTGAAGCATCTTATCTCCTCATTTTTCAGCCCAATTGATTTTTTTTTTTTTTTTTTTGCTCCACAAATCTTCTGCTGCTCAGAATTGTGTGGCAGAGTGCAATTTAGGGTTTAATTCCTGGATTTATAAATTTTTTTTTTTTTTTTTTTTGTGGTGCTGCACTGTTGGGTCCTGCTGCTGTTCAGAAATACGTGATTGTTCAGTGGATTGTAGTGCATTTGTACCATTTAGTACCTGTTAAGCTGTCAAGGTGCTCTATACCGTCAAAGTCCAAACAATATTATTCACCGGCTGGTGTTTTACAAAAATACAGTTTTTTCTGCGTATAGTTAGGCATATTACTGCCCTCATCAGTGCATACCGCATACGTACATCCAAGTATTGTACCTTTTAGTACCTGTTCATCTGTCAAGGTGCTCCAAACCGTCAAAGTGCAAACAATAGTATTCACCGGCTGGTGTTTTACAAAAATACAGAGTTTTTTTCTGCGTATAGTTACACATATTACTGCCCTCATCAGTGCATACTGCATAGGTACATCCAAGTATTGTACCAATTAGTACCTGTTAAGCTGTCAAGGTGCTCCATACAGTCAAAGTCCAAACAATAGCATTCGCCGGCTGGTGTTTTACAAAAATACAGAGTTTTTTCTGCGTATAGTTAGGCATATTACTGCCCTCATCAGTGCATACCGCATAGGTACATCCACGTATTGTACCATTTAGTACCTGTTAATCTGTCAAGGGTCTGCATACTGTGATAGGACAGCCGTAAGTAATCACCTGCTGCTGCTCTAGACAAATACTGTTTAAAGAGTAGTGTAGCGTATTGTAGAGAGAGAGAAGAAAGCATTGACCGCTCACCCAGGAATCACACACCTTCTGTGCGCGGATCCACCAGTCCCACCTCCGGTTTCAAGTAGCAGACAAAACGAAATTATTGTCCAGCACCAGGATGTGGATAAAAACGGGTTTCTTTATTCAATGAAGACAGCTACATACATGAAGTCTATGACTAAGCGCGAAAGCGTGAAACGCGTCAGTGATTTCATGTATGTAGCTGTCTTCATTGAATAAAGAAACCCGTTTTTATCCACATTCTGGTGCTGGACAATAATTTCGTTGTGTAGCGTATTGTAATACCCTCATAAACGCACTAAGTATGTCAGGCAGAGAAGTGCCAGGACGTGCACAGAGGAGTGGCAGAGGCCTAAATACTTCAGGCAGAGTTGGCAGCAGACTTGGGGCGAGTGGCAGCAGGAGTCGCAGCGAGAGGCCTGAACTCCCGTTATCAGCCAGCGGTCGTGTCTCCACCAGCAACCCATCTGCCATTGTCGATTGGTTAACACGCTCATCCACATCATCACAAGTGACATCTGACACCCCCAGTCAACAGTCGGTGGGTTCCTCAGACACAACCCTCAGTTGGCATGGCCCAGGAGCAGTCCCTGTCCTCCCATTGCCTTTGTCCTATGCTGTTCCCTCTCCTAAAGAAGTATCTTATGCTGTGGGTTCAGCTCCACTAATTACTGAGGACGATCTAATAGAGGACAGTCAGCAGCTACTGGACAGCCTAGAAGGGGAGGAGACATGCGGCAATTGCTCCACTAGGCGGCCAAGTAGTGATGCGGAGAGTGACGTGGGAGGCGGTGTTGCAAGTGTTCAGGGTCCTGAAGCAGACAATGTTGGGGAACCTGAGGAGGACATCAGTGACGTGCACACACCTGTTGATGATGATGAAGCCGATCGCAATTGGGAGCCGGGTGCAGAAGGGGCTTCATCAGCATCAGGAGAAGAGAGTTGCAGGTTGCCCTTGAGGCAGCAAGGCGGTAGCACGGTTGGCAGTCAGCGTGGTGGCAGTAGTGGAAATTCAGGAGCCAAACGTGCCCGGGGGAGACCACCTGCTTCGCGGCAGCCTACCTTTCCGGGAGTTCCTGGAGACGGCGCCAGTAGCAGTCAATTAGTGCAGACTGCGGGTCCGAAAATCAGCTACTTGATGTGGAATTTTTTCATAAGGCAGCCGGAGGAGGTTCACGTAGCCACATGCAAGATCTGTCGGTAGAAGGTGAAGCGTGGCCAGGGTCCCAATGTCGGCACCACGGGCTTGCGTCAACACATGCTTCGCCACCATAAAGCGGCCTGGGAGAACCGTGGCTCCGATGTAGTGGTCCAGCCTGCTGCATCACCCAGTGGCCATCCGCTCCCTCCTTCATCCAGCCAAGGCTCCACCACCTCAGCCGAAGGGAGCTGTGTGTCAAACCCTCCTTCTGTCCCTCCTGCTTCTCCCGCTTTTAGTCAGCCATTCCGCCAACAATCCATCGGCGAACCCATGTCCAAGAGACAACAGTATGTGCCCACTCATCCAATGGCGCAGAAGTTGAATGTGCTCCTGTCCAAGTTGCTGGTGTTGCAGTCCCTCCCTTTTCAAGTGGTGGACTCTGCACCTTTCAGAGAATTGATGGCTTGTGCCGAGCCGAGGTGGAGAGTCCCAAGCCTTCATTTCTTTGCCAAGAAGGCAGTACCAGCCCTGCATAAGTTTGTACAAGAGAAGGTGAGCCAGTCGTTGAGCCTGTCAATGTGTTCAAAAGTGCACAGCAGCACCGATGTGTGGAGCTGTAACTACGGGCAGGGACAATACTGGTCTTTTATGGCCCACTGGGTAAATGTGGTTCCTGCACAGCCACAACAGCAACTTGGACAGGTCAAACCGTTTCCTCCTCCACGCTCTCGTTCCCAGGCAGTTGGTCCTGTTACAGTGTGTGACGCCGCCTCCTCATCCTCCCCCGTGTCCTCGGCCTCCACTGCACGTCCAAATCTCGGTGGCCCTTCATTGTACCATGTGTGTAGGGCACGGCGGTGTCAAGCTGTTCTTCACATGGTTTGCCTTGGTGAACGGAGTTACACAGGGGAGGAACTGCTAAAGTTCATTCGGAAAAAAATCAGAGTATGGCTTACTCCACGAAATCTGGAAATGGGAACCATGGTGACCGACAACGGGAAGATCATCGTGTCCGCGCTGCGACAAGGAAGTGTGAAACATGTGTCCTGCATGGCACACATGTTGAATCTGGTTGTCAAGCACTTCCTCAAGTCTTCACCACATTTGCAAAACATCCTGAAAATGGCAAGAGAACTGTGCATGCACTTCAGCCACTCGTACACCGCCAAGCACACCTTTCTTGAGCTGCAGCGTCAGAACGGTATCCCACAACATAGTCTTATTTGTGACGTTGCCACACGTTGGAATTCCACCCTCCATATGTTGGACAGACTATAGGAACAAAGAAAAGCCATCACTGATTTCTTGATCCAAGCAGATAGGAGTACTCCCCTGTGTAACTTCAATGTGAACCAGTGGCAGCTCATACGTGACACCTGCCGTTTGCTGAGGCCCTTTGAGGAAGCCACATCATTTGTGAGTCGCCTGGATTACGCCATGAACGACGTAATTCCACTCCTACATTTCCTACAAAAAATTATTAGAGATAGTCCGTGAATAGGTTCCTCTCAAGAAGGCGCTGGTACCCGGGGATAGAGGTAAAGTTCTTTTATTTGCAACGCGTTTCGATCCCGAACCGGGATCTTCGTCAGGCATATAATACAATAAAATACGGTTACATTTATAGTGTCAGAAAATTGATGACCACTTCCGGGGAACCGGAAAATGACGTGTCATTGCTACGTGTCATTATGATAAAAATGACACTGGTAAAGTATTTGTGCAGTCAAATCCATAAAAATACCGATTAAAGATATAAATGATAAAATGGTGAAAATATTACAGTAACTCTAATAAAATATACAAGGACTTAAAAGAATGAATGAAAAACAGTACCTAAACATGACCATTAGGTGGCAATGTTGTAGTGCGTAAATGTACAAGGGAACCAATACCTAAAAATCACCACTGGGTGGCGGTGTTGTAGAGGGGGAAATAACCATTTTGTGGTGTAGTTGCTCAAAAGCTACCACTAGATGGCAATGTGGCCCTGATGTTATATATTGGTATATGTCATAGCATCCACCCGGAGAAGCGTGTGTAAGAAGACAACTACTCGGTAAGTGGAAACAGAAAGTTCTTTTTTGTCATCACCTTTTTCTCTCAAAGTTGATTATAATAATTTATTTGTTTATTTATTTGTTTATTAAGTCTTCTGTAGAAATTTGTTTGTTTATTGTTTTTGATTGGTTAAAGGATGACTTCCGATAGTTCATTAAGGCCATCAGGAATCAAAGTTCCCATTCTGTAAATCCAGTATACTTCTTTTCTTTTCAGTTGTTCAAACCTGTTGGAGGCATTGTGTGGTATTATTTCCAGGGGGGTAATTCTGATGGGATTAGTTATATCCGGATGAAATATAGCACAATGTTTGGAAACCCCATGTAGCATAAATTTATTTTTGATGTTGTGTCGGTGTTTATTTAGTCTATTATGAAGCGGTTGAGTAGTTCTTCCGACATATTGGAGTGAACATATGCATTCTATAACATATATCACATAGTCAGACTGGCATGTGAGGTGGTTTTTTATAGTAAATCTTTCTCCCGTTTTTTTTGAGATGATGTGGGTGAGGCCATGTGTAATTTCTCCGCAACATCTACAATTTTTTCTGTAACATTTGTAGCTCCCCGATTTTAAAGCATGGTTTACACATTTTTCGTCGGTTTGGAGACGGTGTTGGCGTAGCTGACTTGGGGCTAATAAACTCTTCAAATTCGAAGCTCTCCGGAAAGTCAGCTGTGGGTTAGCAGGTAAATGTTGTTGAAGATATTTATCTTGTTGCAAGATGTGCCAATGTGACCTTAAAATGTTTTTTATAGACGGTATATTTTTGTTAAACGTTGTGGTAAAATTCATAGAGAATTTGTTATCCGTTTTTTCAGCATTAGTTTTTGGTTTTGGGGCCAGGCAACTTTTTTGATCCAGGTTTCTGGCTTTCTCAAATGCGGTTTGGATGATATGTTCCGGGTATTTTTTTGATCTAAAACGTTTATTTAAAATGCGGGATTGGGTTAAAAAATCACTGTCTCTTGTGCAGTTTTTTCTTATTCTCCGAAATTGGCTAAAAGGGATGTTTTTGATCCATTTTTTATAATGTCCGCTATGGAAGTCCAAATAGCTATTCACATCGACAGATTTAAAATAGGTAGATGTAAAGATGTTATTAAAATCGTCATGTGAGATACATAGATCTAAAAATGTAATCCTAGTAAAATCTGATTCCATTGTAAAAGAAATACCCCAATCGTTACTGTTTAGTGTTTCCAAAAGAAGAGATTCTGATCCAGCTTGTCCGTCCCATATAAAAAACAGGTCATCAATAAAACGGCGATAAAATCTGATATGCGGTGATAAAATGGGGTTCTCCCAGATAAATGAATTTTCAAAATCACCCATAAATAAATTTGCGAATGAAGGTGCCACTTTCGCGCCCATCGATGTGCCAGTTTCCTGGTGATAAATGTTTCCGTTGTATATAAAATAATTGTTCTGTAAAATGAAGCTCAGGCTGTTAATTAAAAATTCTCTATGTGCAGTGGATAGAGTGGCGTCGTGTTCAAGGTATTTTTTAACGCATTGGATCCCTTTATCATGGTTGATATTACTATAAAGTGCTTGTACGTCACAGGTAATGAATTTCCAACCTGGTCTCCATTTGATATCTAAAAGAAGTTCGATCAAATGTGATGAGTCACGAAGATAACTCTGTAAATTGAGGACATGTTCCTGCAAATACAAATCTATGTAGTGGGCTAAATTACTCGTCGCTGATGCTGTACAGGAGACGATGGGACAGCCTGGGTTTTTTTTTGTGTCTTTATGGATTTTGGGTAAGAAGTAAAAGTAAGGTTTATTGCCATTTTTTATTGTAATATAGTTACGTTCATTTTTTGTCAAAATGCCTTGTTTATAGGCATCGTTAATCAGATTGTGAAGATCTGTTTCCATTTTTTTAAAGGGATCATTTCTGATAGTGCTATAGTATAGTGTATTAGATAAAATATTATTTGCTTCTTCCTCATAAAAATCCAGATCCATAATTACCAGGCCCCCGCCCTTGTCGGCAGGTCGTAGTACAATATTTTTATTGTTCTGGAGAGCCTTTAGTGCTTGTTGTTCGTTTTTTGTAATGTTATGTTTCTTTTTTGATTGTTGAAGTATTTTGTCCTTAAAATCAGATAAAACCAAGTCTGAGAATACTTCAATGTGAGAGCCCTGTTTGTAGAAGGGATAAAAGGTGGAAGGTGGTTTAACGGGTTGGTGTCTTGTTATTGCGGCTGGCAATATTTCTCCCTGGGTATCCATTTCACCTGGTGTAACCGTATTTTATTGTATTATATGCCTGACGAAGATCCCGGTTCGGGATCGAAACGCGTTGCAAATAAAAGAACTTTACCTCTATCCCCGGGTACCAGCGCCTTCTTGAGAGGAACCTATTCACGGACTATCTCTATTGCTACTCACCGGACTGACGAGCGTCTCACCGGGCTTGTTCCTCGTGGCAGCGGTTTCCCTTTACCTTCCACACACTGATGCTACTGTAGGTGTTGTGCTCTGAGCGCAACACCTAGGGGTAAGAACCCATCTTTATGTCAACTCCTTTCATTGTTTAACGGTCCTCACTAGGGGCGCACCTCCTGTGTTTTTTTTTGTTTGTATTAGTCATTTCACGGCACTGCATCTGTGACCGGTTGGAACTGTGTTCCACGTGAGGTAGCCGCACCAGGACCATACATCATGAATTATTATGCGAATCGGCTAAGCCAGCGGGAGCAACTTATCTCCAGGCTTACCTTATCTGTCCACAATGACATTGGTACATCGGATCCAACCGATCTCACAGAAGATCGAGATCCTATGGTTATTCAAACTATGACATCCCTCTTTCATTCATTGGAAAACAAATTAAAAGAAGAAATGCAGCAGCACATCGATGCCAATTTCCTGGAACTGTATCTCAAAGAGAAAATTACCCCACGGGGTCTAAGACTGACTTTTAATCCCTCTTTTCATGAGGATAGTGAATATGTAAAAAATTGGCATGAGTTATTAGATAAATGTTCCTTTATTTTACTAAGAAATATTTGTGACAAACGAATTTCACGTTGCACATTACTGAATACTGAAATAACATGTCTACAAAATGAACTGAAACCATTTTCAACACTTCATGATTTCGATAAAATTAATCATAATATATCCATCCGACTTATAAAATTAGAAACTGAATTGATAGAAAAAAAAGCAAATAAATACAATAGGGACCGCACTGACTACAACTCAGGGGACCCGTGGTCTTGGCACAAAAACAAAAATAACAACAATAACAACATCAATAATAGTAATCACAACACCCGGAGCTCCACCAAATCCATTAACAATAAAAACCCCTCCATACCACACCATCAGTCGCCACACCACAAAACACAACTCCATTTGGTTACCCCCGGCAACCACAAGAGAAATCCACGACATTTCACTAACAGCAAATATAAATATTCTCGTAACAACACCAATAAACCAGTTTCGGGGGACATTAAACCATTACACAATACTTCTGTCAAACCCACTCCACCTCCGGTTCAACCGAATAATTTTCTGGTCAGATCAACACCACCAACCAATTCACTCCTCGACCCCCCAATCCGGAGCACTACGAGTAATATATGTTCATCTCCTAGCAAGGTTGTCATAGAACAAGGACATTCCACCACTATGTCATCATCTGTTACTCCGCGAACCCCCAGGAGCCTCTTTCTACAAGCCAGCAAAACCATCATGAACCATTGCATAACCAGAACGGATCTTCCTAACTCCTTTCATCAACTTTCCCCCTCTCCACCACCTACAGGCCCCTCCATCACCTCCATCAATAGTGACCTCATCAATTTGCTGGATCTCTCGGTCTGTCCTACACCAATTAGACCCTTCACCCCTGTCCCGCTTGATACTTCATCCAACACATCACAGGATGTTAGTCGCGACAATAATATTACAGTTATTGACAATACTGACAATCACACCTTTACAGTTCCATTTGTCAATCCCACCCCTTCTATAGCACATCCACATATGTCTTCTGCTGATCCTCTTTTTTTAGGGGCTCGCCCCAAGACGAATCGCACCATCACTCAATTCTTCTATCCAAGGAGCCAAAAAAGAAAAAAAGAAGAGCCCGAGGAAACAGAGGGGGCCAAAAAAGGAAAAATAGGAATTCAGTAACAAATATCAACTCTCCCCAAAAAATGATAAAAACCAACCAAGAACTAGAAAACTCACGATCTGCACAGAAGAACTCGAAGTCTGTCTATATATATAACATATCTAGACATACTCTTAACGATCATGAGACAAGTCTGTTACAAAAGGGATTATCATTCTGTCCGACCAGTGCTGTAAATCATTTCCAGCTATTTTTGGATTTTAATAAATTTATAAGGAAATTAACTTTACAAAGATTTTTCACTATACAAAATTCCAAATATCAAGATACCCCGAGGAATACTATTACCCTGGAGCAGGATCCACCACCAGGTGAAATGGATACCCAGGGAGAAATATTGCCAGCCGCAATAACAAGACACCAACCCGTTAAACCACCTTCCACCTTTTATCCCTTCTACAAACAGGGCTCTCACATTGAAGTATTCTCAGACTTGGTTTTATCTGATTTTAAGGACAAAATACTTCAACAATCAAAAAAGAAACATAACATTACAAAAAACGAACAACAAGCACTAAAGGCTCTCCAGAACAATAAAAATATTGTACTACGACCTGCCGACAAGGGCGGGGGCCTGGTAATTATGGATCTGGATTTTTATGAGGAAGAAGCAAATAAAATTTTATCTAATACACTATACTATAGCACTATCAGAAATGATCCCTTTAAAAAAATGGAAACAGATCTTCACAATCTGATTAACGATGCCTATAAACAAGGCATTTTGACAAAAAATTTTATATTACAATAAAAAATGGCAATAAACCTTACTTTTACTTCTTACCCAAAATCCATAAAGACACAAAAAAAAACCCAGGCCGTCCCATCGTCTCCTGTACAGCATCAGCGACGAGTAATTTAGCCCACTACATAGATTTGTATTTGCAGGAACATGTCCTCAATTTACAGAGTTATCTTCGTGACTCATCACATTTGATCGAACTTCTTTTAGATATCAAATGGAGACCAGGTTGGAAATTCATTACCTGTGACGTACAAGCACTTTATAGTAATATCAACCATGATAAAGGGATCCAATGCGTTAAAAAATACCTTGAACACGACGCCACTCTATCCACTGCACATAGAGAATTTTTAATTAACAGCCTGAGCTTCATTTTACAGAACAATTATTTTATATACAACGGAAACATTTATCACCAGGAAACCGGCACAGCGATGGGCGCGAAAGTGGCACCTTCATTCGCAAATTTATTTATGGGTGATTTTGAAAATTCATTTATCTGGGAGAACCCCATTTTATCACCGCATATCAGATTTTATCGCCGTTTTATTGATGACCTGTTTTTTATATGGGACGGACAAGCTGGATCAGAATCTCTTCTTTTGGAAACACTAAACAGTAACGATTGGGGTATTTCTTTTACAATGGAATCAGATTTTACTAGGATTACATTTTTAGATCTATGTATCTCACATGACGATTTTAATAACATCTTTACATCTACCTATTTTAAATCTGTCGATGTGAATAGCTATTTGGACTTCCATAGCGTACATTATAAAAAATGGATCAAAAACATCCCTTTTAGCCAATTTCGGAGAATAAGAAAAAACTGCACAAGAGACAGTGATTTTTTAACCCAATCCCGCATTTTAAATAAACGTTTTAGATCAAAAAAATACCCGGAACATATCATCCAAACCGCATTTGAGAAAGCCAGAAACCTGGATCAAAAAAGTTGCCTGGCCCCAAAACCAAAAACTAATGCTGAAAAAACGGATAACAAATTCTCTATGAATTTTACCACAACGTTTAACAAAAATATACCGTCTATAAAAAACATTTTAAGGTCACATTGGCACATCTTGCAACAAGATAAATATCTTCAACAACATTTACCTGCTAACCCACAGCTGACTTACCGGAGAGCTCCGAATTTGAAGAGTTTATTAGCCCCAAGTCAGCTACGCCAACACCGTCTCCAAACCGACGAAAAATGTGTAAACCATGCTTTAAAATCGGGGAGCTACAAATGTTACAGAAAAAATTGTAGATGTTGCGGAGAAATTACACATGGCCTCACCCACATCATCTCAAAAAAAACGGGAGAAAGATTTACTATAAAAAACCACCTCACATGCCAGTCTGACTATGTGATATATGTTATAGAATGCATATGTTCACTCCAATATGTCGGAAGAACTACTCAACCGCTTCATAATAGACTAAATAAACACCAACACAACATCAAAAATAAATTTATGCTACATGGGGTTTCCAAACATTGTGCTATATTTCATCCGGATATAACTAATCCCATCAGAATTACCCCCCTGGAAATAATACCACACAATGCCTCCAACAGGTTTGAACAACTGAAAAGAAAAGAAGTATACTGGATTTACAAAATGGGAACTTTGATTCCTGATGGCCTTAATGAACTATCGGAAGTCATCCTTTAACCAATCAAAAACAATAAACAAACAAATTTCTACAGAAGACTTAATAAACAAATAAATAAACAAATAAATTATTACAATCAACTTTGAGAGAAAAAGGTGATGACAAAAAAGAACTTTCTGTTTCCACTTACCGAGTAGTTGTCTTCTTACACACGCTTCTCCGGGTGGATGCTATGACATATACCAATATATAACATCAGGGCCACATTGCCATCTAGTGGTAGCTTTTGAGCAACTACACCACAAAATGGTTATTTCCCCCTCTACAACACCGCCACCCAGTGGTGATTTTTAGGTATTGGTTCCCTTGTACATTTACGCACTACAACATTGCCACCTAATGGTCATGTTTAGGTACTGTTTTTCATTCATTCTTTTAAGTCCTTGTATATTTTATTAGAGTTACTGTAATATTTTCACCATTTTATCATTTATATCTTTAATCGGTATTTTTATGGATTTGACTGCACAAATACTTTACCAGTGTCATTTTTATCATAATGACACGTAGCAATGACACGCCATTTTCCGGTTCCCCGGAAGTGGTCATCAATTTTCTGACACTATAAATGTATCCGTATTTTATTGTATTATATGCCTGACGAAGATCCCGGTTCGGGATCGAAACACGTTGCAAATAAAAGAACTTTACCTCTATCCCCGGGTACCAGCGCCTTCTTGAGAGGAACCTATTCACGGACTATCTCTATTGCTACTCACCGGACTGACGAGCGTCTCACCGGGCTTGTTCCTCGTGGCAGCGGTTTCCCTTTACCTTCCACACACTGATGCTACTGTAGGTGTTGTGCTCTGAGCGCAACACCTAGGGGTAAGAACCCATCTTTATGTCAACTCCTTTCATTGTTTAACGGTCCTCACTAGGGGCGCACCTCCTGTGTTTTTTTTCGTTTGTATTATACAAAAAATTATTGAAACCATGGCTGGTCACGGCAATGGAGACGTTGCGCCTACATCTCAAGGCTACATGAGCCCTGTGGGGGCTGAACTGGAGGAGGAGGATGATGAGGGGCAGAGCGGAGCACAGTTTAGGTTGGATGAGATGGCCGGTGTTTCTAGTCATCGGACAGGAGAGGAGGAGCAGGAGCAGCCAGAGGAGCTGGAGAGTTATGATGAAGTTGAGACAGAGGACCCTGACACAACGTGGCAGTATGCAGTGGAGATGGAGGCAGGTAGTCCCTCTGAGTCACTGGCGCAAATGGCACAATGCATGCTCAGTTGCTTGCGCAGTGACCCCCGAATTGTCAAAATTCATCAGCGGGATGACTTCTGGATCTCCACCTTATTAGACCCTCGCTATCGTCCCAAAATGGGGGCCTTTTTTACACCCACTGAGAGGGAGGACAAACTGACCTACCACAGAGAGATTCTACGTAGTCAGTTGACTGATGCCTATCGGCCACATGATCCATCCACTTGCAGGTCTGACTCGGGGGGCCCTCAGAGCTCACCTTCCAGTGCCATGGCTGCTGGGGAGGGAAGGGGTGGCAGGAGCAGTACTAGTTCAATCAGCAGCAGCCTGAGTCTACAGTCGCTGATGAGTAGCTTTCTTGAGCAGCAGGTAGACATGGAGCAGGACCTGAACCAGCAAGTGGTGGCATACCTTGACATGGCCATGCCAAGAACCATTGAAGATCCGCTGGACTTCTGGGCAGCCAAACTTGATTTATGGCCGCAACTAGCAGAGTTTGCCCTGGAAAAGCTGTCCTGCCCGGCCAGTAGTGTGCCATCAGAGCGGGTGTTTAGTGCGGCCGGGGCCATAGTCACCCCAAGGCAAACTCGTCTGTCCACTAAAAATGTGGAGAGTCTGACGTTTGTGAAGATGAATCAGGGATGGATCAGCCAGGATTTCCAGCCACCAATGCCAGATGCCTCAGAGTAGATTGACCATGCTGCTACACCAACATTTCCCAATTATGGTTGGTTATGAAACCCTCTTGTGTTATCAATTAGGGTTATGAAACCCTCTTTGGTACTGCGATTGCCTGCTCAGGGCTCATCCTGTGTCTTTCAGGAACTACTTGCCTCACTGATGCTTCTGGCCTTGGGACTTTAGTTTTTGGATGTTTAGCAGTAGCTAAATATATGCTTAATGCAAATGTCAACATTGCTCTTTAAATGTAAGGGGTTATGAACAGGCCCGGACTGGCCTACCGGGATCTATCCTGGTGGGCCGCTGGGCCTGGGTCGCTTTGGGGCCGGATTAACGTAGGGGCTCCAGGCCCCTACATGAAAATAGGACCAGCGGGCTGCACAGTCGGCCGCATAGGCCTCCTGCAGGCCCAGCTCTATAACTAGGCAGACCAAGCGCCCGCTTAGGGGCGGCAAGGTGCGCAGTCCGAGGGGGGCTGAAAATGTGCTGCCCGCTTCGGTCTGTGTCCGGCCGCTCTGTCTGCCACCCTGTCCACTCTGTCTGTCCGTAGCCCTGGGAGCGCAGGGGAGTCACATGCGATGTCACGTGCGGCGTCATTTCCCCCTGCGTCTTCACGCCGTAAAGCTGGGAGCCCGGAACTGCTGCTGAGTGCGGGACGGATCTGCGTGTGATTAAGGTAAGACTGAGGAGAGGGGGGTGTTGTATATGTATTATTTATGGGGGGAGGCTGGGGGTGACGAGCAAGGAGGAAGGGGTGTATAATTATGATTGATGGGGGGAGGCTGGGGGGTTAGGACCAAGGATGAGGAGGGGGGTGTATAA